>NC_135539.1:123903514-124206544 GCF_045843805.1 Urocitellus parryii | reverse complement strand
CCTATAATCTGATAAAGCAGAGAGACATTTATTTTTAAAAAAATATTGCATACCTGTTCTGTTTTCTGTAGTTCTTGAGAGGTGGATGAAGCAAATAAACAAAGTATACTCCAGTGTCAGTCAACTATGATGTGCCATGAAAACAAGTGAAGCAGCATAATAAGGTAAGAGGACAAAGGGTGACAGTGCAGGTGGGGGTGAATGACATTACCAAGGGACGGGTTTAAAAAGGTAAATCGTACAGTTGCTGTAACAGAGTCTGATTCCATTTGGGATGACTGATGACAGCTCTTATGCCCTCTCTCTTTCTACTTCTCTTCTTGCCACACATCTGGAGAAATGATAAGCCTAGTGGGCTCTTCCCTGTAAGTGTCAGAGGAAAGTTCAAACTGTGCAAGTCCCTGCCCCACCTGGGAAGCTCACCTTTCCTACCCTCTAATCACAGTAACAACCAAAGCCATTGCCTGACTCTTCCCTCAAACCAGCTTGGAGCCCAGGCTGCTTTCCCCAAGAAATCTTCTTCAGATGTGTAATGCATCTCTTAATACCCTCATGGTTTAGACTGGTGATGTCAGTCTCTACATCCAGGCCATATTGTGGATGGGGATGGATCCCATCTTCCACTGGGGCAAGAGTGAAAGAGCTGCTTGGATTTTTCAGTTAGCTATAGGAATTTATAGCATTCAGATAAATGATTTGAACACTGTACACGAACTCATCCATTTAATCATTTCTAGTTAGGCTTTTTAGCAGTTACCATTTACATTAAATAACAAAGAAAGATCCAGAAAGTTCTAGAACTTTATCTGAGAACAGTTAGTAGGTCATCTACTACACGTGCATATTTCATATTTGCTGTCCTAATTTCTTATAAACCACTTAGAAGTTTTTATGAGAAAAAGCACCTCAATAATTATACTAGCTAATGCAAATATAACATTCATATGCAATACACATCTCAGTGACAGAAGAGAGTAGAAAATGGCAAATATTTATTCCAGACACAAAATACTTCTGACAAGTGCCCATGTTCATATTTTGTCTTCTCTCCAAACTTTTCTCTTTTGAATTGATAATTCTTCTTATTATATCAAGAAGAAAGCCTAACAAAGGTGCTGATCTATCTTTAGCATCACAGTATGAGCTGTGTGAATCTCCATGCTAATAAAGAAGACACACTGCCCAACCCACGTGGCAGTCCTGAGTGGCATGCAGGGGTTGCAGGACTGACATTTCAGAGAGAGATGGGCTAAAGGGAGCAGCAGAGATGAGCAGAGGACTCAGACAGCAGATACGACTCCAGGAACAGGTGGCATTAAATCCATGTGTGCTCTTAGGGAAACAGCAACAATTGGAAACCTCAAGTCCTGAAACCTCAAGGGTATCGCCTGAATAATATCACATTACATAAAACTGATTGACCTCTTTATCTATAGCATCCATAAATTGTAGGTATTTCAATAGAAGACAAATAGTTGGCCCTGAGTTAGGCATTCCATATATATATATATATATATATATATATATATATATATATATATATATATTTTAAGCAAAATCACAGCTCTAAAATAAAAACAATAATAGAAGAGAAAGGCAGCAGAGCCATGGGAATGCCTCATGATCCCACGGGTAATTGGACAGCACGAATACAAAACCAACTGCAGATGAGCTGTCCTGACATGACTGTCTGGTAATCTTTCAAAACAAAATGAATATTCCCTATTATTTCTTCCCCTTTTTCTGCTAGTTTTATCTGACAACACGTTCATAGTGTTTCTCGGGCATCTTACCTATATCCAAAGCTTTCTGGACTTCAAAGCAAGCTCTGAGCATTAAGACTCTAAAGAGGTTTAAATATTGAAAAGAATTATGTTCCAAGTCATAATTATTTAATGTATGATAATTGTAAAAATAGGAATTTAATATTAAAACCACGCTCTCCTGCCTGGTTTTATAAGATAAGTGTGAACTTATTAGTTTTTTTTTTCTACTCATGAATAAAAAGCAACTTCCCAAATTACAGCAATTCCAACACAGTTTTAAAGAAACAGGAGACAGAAAAGGCTTTGGATGTTGGTTTTATCATGTCATCTGAAGGTAATAAAAATGATCAGTTTATTAACTCAGAAATTCTTATTTGTACCAAGATATATACATATATTCCTATATCACTTCAAACTCAATTAATAATGTTGTTTTTTCTCCAAACAAGAAAAAAAGCACAGTAAAAAAATGTTTGAAATATAAAATAACAAAAAATATAAAATTACATGATACTTTCTTCTTATCAGACTTGTTCACATAGCTGCAAGTATAAGGCAATTAGAATCTGAATGGGATGTTGACATTACAAGGTTTTCCTGCTTTTCTGTAGTGAAGCCTCCTGGATGCTTTTGTCTTTTTCTTTTTTAACTTGGAAAAATTCTAATGAAGGTTCTTATTTTTTGCAATACCTTTTTAATGAAATGTTATTGTGGCTTTCAACAAAATTATTCAACTTTTTTTGTTGAAACTTTAATATGTCACTCTATTATTGCCTCAATGAATAATTTATTTTGCTTTCTTCTAATTCTCCATATTGTATAGTCTGATTCCTTGACTATACAATCTCTTAAGAAATTTAAGGAGAAATTTCCCTGTTTTATATTGAATAAATAAAAACTTGAATGGGAAAACTAAATTGGGAAAGTACTATCACAGTTAAAAGCACAAATTATATTCATCCATTCAATTCCTGGTGTAGCTCACCAACCCTTCAGATTCCTTCTCCTCTGAGCATTTGGGTCATTGGTAAACACTGAGTAAATTACCATGAAATTATTTATATCTCTGAAATACTATATGTAAATGTATCTGTAAAACTGAATAAAATAAGATATTTTGATAAGTATTATTGTGATTTCCACTACTATTATAAAAGACTATCAACTGACTTACTAATACTTTATACATTAAATGAGTTTAGGTTTATTTCCATAAGACTATCAGATTACTGTAGACAGTTTCCTTCCAGATAGAAACACTTTGTAGTACCTACACAATTCAAATATCTCTTTACTGAAGGTTTCCTATTTTTCCATAATCATCTCAATCCTCATACACACTAAATTTTGACAACTACATACAATACTGCACAAATGAGATACATAAAAGGAAGGTATATCACCACAGAACACTAATACACAGCTTAACATTTCTTTCCAACAAGGAACTATTTAATGAGGTGACTAATCAATTAACAAAGTGTGGAAACTCGGTCAATGTAAGTTTATGCCAATACGAGATCAAAGACTAGCTCCTACTTCCTGTTAATTCTTGCATGAATGGTTCTTACCTTCCATTTCCTTAGATGTGAGATCATTAAATAAAACTGCAATACTTGTTAAATAATTTCACATTTAGACACTATTATCCTCCATAAAATTAGGTAGACAACTAAATCTGTTGACAAAGCCAGAAATAGCAGAGGATAGTATGGTCATAACTGTAAAATTATGAATAAGAAGAGAACATTACCCATAATGTCAAAAAGTTGTCAAGTAGAACTCAGCACAACATTTTTAAAAATTGTTTCACTTTTCTTAAGCTAATCAATCATAAAAACAAAACTTACTTTGGAAGAAAATGAAATGCTTGCAAGTAGTTATGATGCAAGAATTTTTTATTGTGTATAGGCATGGGGACTCCATGATCAAAGTAACTGTCTTCCAGACAGGATAAGATTCAACATTTAATATATATTAGGCAATTATTTAAAGTTAATTTTGGAAATTATAGTAGGATAATAATATCCCAAGTCATCAGATTTCTTATTCTAATAAATATTGCAATCTGAGTAAATGCAACATTACCATCTTTTTAGTATTTTATAATTTAGCATCTCAATATCATATACTGGAAAAATATACCATCTATCATTGTATTCAACTCTAACAAATCGTACTCACTCTCGGACATTCCAAAATCTTTTGTACTTGCAAATACAAAAAAAAAAAAAGATATGTGATGTCTAATGGATTAATAGCATCTATTTACCCACTTTTAAGTTAGTTATTTTTCATTCTTCCTTCCAAACACACACACACACACACACACACACACACACACCCCACATGAATACACAAATTAGCATGTCAGAAAAAAAGCAACATTTTTTAATGTGAAAAACTAGCAGTGTACTAAATGCCAAACCATTTTTCCAGACCTTTTAGAATTTCTCTAGGACAATTTTGATGGAGATTTAATCTTCATGACATAAAGAAAGTTGCTACTACATAATTCATTTGTAAAACCAGAGGGAAAGACAGAGAGCAACTGCATGACACTAAATCACTCCATAGCTCTTAAGCACACTCATAATAACCAGCCTGGTATTCTTTAAAATCTGTAGTTCCCTTGGAGAGAAACATATCTTAATCATATCTTAACCAGACTGGAAATTCTTGCTTTATAAGACTGCAGGCTTCTTAGAAAGTTACAAGATTTAATTTTAGATGTATATAGGAAAAAAAGTATGCATATTTACTCAGACTTTAAAAGTCTTATAAAACATTTTATAGCATAGGCCCTATTAATTCCAAATTTGTAATAATCAGAAAAGAGAATCAACTAAAATTCATTTTACTCTACCTAAGAAGAAAGAAATATTAAGTAACCTATATAAGTAAAATTTTATGAAAGTTTAGCCAATTGATGGATTCAAATTTTTGTTTTCAAAAAACTTTAATAATTTATACTTTATATTCAGTACATTTGTTATATTGGTAGCAATACCAATTATAAGTGACTACTAGACTTAGAGATTATGAATCATTCTTGGCCAACATTAAAGTCAATTGTTGATTTAGTCGTAAAATAATATTTTGATGAGATATGTAGAATACTCATTTCATAATTAATTATGTGCCAATGTGGCATCTTCTTTATAATTTTATTTCTAACAAAATTTTCTGATCAATAGTCAAATGTTTTGAGCTGGGGATGAAGCTTAGAAGTAGAGCATGCCCAGCATGCACAAGACCTGGGTTTGGTGCTCAGTACCACACACACACAAAATTTCAGGTCTTATGTATGAATGGATTCTGCCACAACATTTGAAGTGTCCTAAAACCTAAATTATACACTTACATATAATTATATGCATAGGTAATAGAGAAATGTTATATAATTTTGTCCAAAATTTATAAAAAAAAATTAAATGCAGAAATAGGATGAAGAACTTTAATGATGTTTTGCTATTGAGAGTGTTTAGCTCATTATGAACATGTGTGTTGAGTGAAGTTCTTCTGTAGTATTTAACTGAAACTAATCATTCTTTGTTTCATATTTAAATTACTTCACTATTTTGCAAAAACTTGTGCTGTTTAACTTTATTCCATTATTGCAGCAACTTCTTCAAATGATCCAGACAAGAATTGCTACATTAACTTTCTGATGAGTTTTACATTTTTGCATTCTGGGGCCTAAAAGCCACATGGTAAAAGTTCTTCTTGACAATCAGTCATAGATTCTGTAAAAAAAAAAAATTTTGTGGTTCGTTGATTAAACCAAAGAAATTTTTAACTTCCTTTTGTTAAACTGTATTCTCTATAACTTGTTAACCTTCAGATCTTAAAATTCTGTCATTTGCTTTATCAAGTAAAATTTCCTTCCTAATATTACTAAGGTTTTACAATATGTACATATTTTCTAACATTTTGAGACTTTTGTAAGAAAAAAAATGTTTACTATTTCATCTATGTCATTCTAACATGTAGATTTTTATTCAGTTGCATTTTTTTTAGCATTTTTAGCTCTGAAGTTAATATTGGCATCTATCCATTGTATATATGGCTCTTAATTTTTTTAATCTCAGTAAATTATTTTTTTAATTACCTTGGCTTTTTGTTTGCTACATCACTGCACATTAATATTTTAAGGTATCATAAGTGACTCTAAAATGCTTTTATAGAACAAATTCGATAGTTATTAAATATCCAAGTGCTTTTAAAAAAAATCTGTAATGTTTTATCACTTTACCAAGCATAGGACAAACCTGATACCTTTCCAGTGGTGCAGACATTGTATGTTTCTTTAACGCAGAATAATTTTGACCTTTCCCTTTGTTTTCTAAGCCATTTTCCTAAGGAAATAACTACTTTGGTTACATTGATATATTAAACCCTAGTTCTTTGTGGAAAACCAAAGGTGGTCTCTAGAAATTCAAGTAGTTTTCTTTTTTCACTTATTTTTACATATTTTTAATGTTTATAGTTATACCTAATAATGTGGTTCCTTTCACATATATTCTTGTTTAGTTTCATGTTCAGTTTTCTTGTTGTTTTTTCAACTATACATGATGGTAGAATCCATTTTGACACAACAATAAAAGCATGGAATATATCTTGTTCTCATTCAGTACCCAGTACTGCCCCTTCCCCTCCCCTCACTGCACCCTCTGCCCCCTTTCCTGTTCAGATAGATTTTGTAAAGTGAATTCTTCATTTATGAAACCTTAGTGAGCATGACTTTCCATTGTAAGAATAAAACTTACAATTTTTTTTCTAATTTGTCATTTTGTTCAATATTCACTTCTTCATCTGTTTATACATATCTGCAGCCTTATCAACTGTGGAGTTGAGATTAAGTCCTTTCTTAAATTGATGATCAAATTTAAAGTAAATCATTAAGAAATTTTTTTTCTATGTAAATAATGTTTTATCTCATAAAATTTCCAGTTTTCTTCTTGGATTCTTTTGAATCTCCCAGATACACACTATTCAATTGTGTTGATATGTTTCACTGGATTTTGTTAGATTGGCTTAAACACTTCTTGTGAAAGAGCCACATCAATTCAAATCAAGAAATAGTTTTTCACAGAAAATTTAGATATATTCCAGGTCATTATGGACCTAGAATATTTTCTTTCTTTCAGGATTTTAGTTTTATTCTCATTTCTAAGACCAATTTTAGGTCAGTTATCAACATCACATAGATCTCCACTCTTATCTCAATATCTGAAGAAAAAAGTAATAGAATCGGGGCTAAATATTATTTTTTGAGTAACATGACTTATTCCAAGTCGATAGCAATTTAACTCCTAGGATGACTTATCTAAAATACAATTAACTCCCAAATGTGTGTAATTTGAAATTCCGCTCTTCCTTTTCATGACAATGTTTCTCACCATCATTTTAAGAGCTTTGAATTTTTTCATCTCTCAGTTCCTCTAGTACAGTCTGTGTAACTGGTGGAGTGCTCCCTCTGTTCCTGGTAGCTTCAGCCCACAGATGCCAAAGCAAATCACCGTGACTGGCAGTGAATCTGGACATGACTGGCACTGAAACTGGACATGACAAAATGCTCCAATTGTTACATGGGAAAAGAACCTGGATTACAATAGCCATGCCATCCATAACAGACGCCTCGCTCTAAACCCATCACACACATTCAGCTTCTTCTGACTTCAAAGAAATCCAGGAAGAGGGGAGAGAGAGCAAACCTTGCCACTAGCTTACTATTAGGAGATATTTAGGAGACATCACGGACCTAGCTCAGTCAACATGTGGATCCCCAGGTTCCAAGTGCTCATGTGCTTTTTTTTAAACGAGCTATTTATATAAAGTTCAATTTGCTCTGGTAGGTTATTCCCAACAGAATATCATTTCACTCCACAGTGCCACAAGATCTCTGCTAAGTGTTGTGAAAGTCAGCAGCAAAATCAATGAAATGATGAAGTGATTTCAGATGATGTTAGAATAATGGAAATCAAATATATAATTTATATTAATAAATAAATAAAGGAAATTAGACATTTTTAATATTAGGGTCTTCACTTTATATAAGAAAAAGAAGGTCTGGGGGGGGGAGGAGAAAATGAGGGATTGTTCCTCCATGTCATTATTTTATCAACCCCCGTTTTCTTCCTTACAATTATAAATTCATAGAATTCGCATAATTATTGTGGATGTTGAGGTCCAGATGAGTTATTTTGAAAACTATGAAACCAACAGATTTATTACTTTGCTGAAAGTTGCTACAAATTTTCAGAGTTTGGTTTAGAATATCTCTCACTTCCTCCTCTCCCTTCGGATTCATTTTTAAAATTCAAAAAAACTGTCGACAGAAATGTCGTGCTTTGTTTTGGATTAATTTATTGTTGAGCAGCGTTGAGCTCAGCCATATGTTCCCCTCAAGCTTCCCTGTCATGGAACTTCTCGAGTGTGGGGTACCCAGAAGAAGACAAAGTGGCAGTTTAGCCTTTGGTCTCTAATTAGTTTCATGCCTCCCATTCTAGCATTCAGACATAAACGAATTTGCAAACCTCAGTGGACCTTCTTTTGAAAATGTAGACACTGGTTGACTTTTGGTTGCTGCTTAAAAAAGATGCCCCGAGGAAATATTGCATCTTTTATACCTGCACATTCCTGACCTCACAAGAGAACAAGTGTTCCCAAATAGCTTGCAGGTATTATTTATCACATTTGAGGATAGTCAAGCCTCTTGAAAATAAACACATGCCCTGCAATACCAGTACTTTCACTGATCCTGTAAAATAAAATGAATAAATGAATAATGAATAAAATTTCACAAATGTGTTTGCATTTTTCTCTCATGTAAAGCAACAAAAGTCCCGTAATAAATTTAAATAATTAAATATCAATGTTAATAAAGAGGATGGATCTTCGGAGTGATTTCAAAAACGCAAGTGTATTTCATATGAGTATCTGTAAAACTTAATGTCACCTGATATATTTTGTTACTCGTTGACAACTGAACCTCCTACTTCTAATGACAGTTGAAAACTGGTTGTCACTTTGCTTGGGTTGCAGAAGCAGAAGAATGCAAATGGTGACTTAAAATCTCAAATGGTTGCAGAAGACTCGCCACAGTGTAGAAATGGAAGTGAAATAGCTTATGAAAAGTCAAGGGACAGCATTACATCAATAGCATTGCTTCAGGCTGTGCTTTTCCAAGTGCTTATTAGGACCCTACACATAGATAGGCCACATTCGAAGTGTTTCCACTTATATTAGATCTACTTTTTATAGTAACTGCATGAATAGGTGTAATTACACCTTATAAAGAAAGAAATTGCAAGTCAGCAAGATTAAATAATATGGTCGAGTTAACATGATTAATAACAAAGATTTTCTCTTTTTTCTTCCTCATTGACATATAAAAATTGTATACATCTCTGGGATATCAAGTGATATTTAGATACGTGTATATATCGTGGAACACTCAAATCAGTGTAAGTATATCTATCTCCTCAAACATTTATCATTCTTTGATGGTAAAAATACTTTCTTCTAACTTTTTGAAATTTATGTTTCTATTATTTATAGTCAGTCACCCTACTGTGTGACGGCACATGAGAACCTATGTCTTCTGTGTGTGATTTAGTAGCATTGACCAACCTTTCTTCTCCCTTCCTGCTACATTCCTGGGCCTTTGGTAGCCACTGTTCTAGTCCCTACCTCTAGAACATCAGCTTATTTTTAGATTCTACATATGAGAAAGATAATGTGGCATTCCTTTTTCAGTGCCTGGATTGTTTCACTTAACATAATGACCTCCAGTTCTTTCTATGTTGTCATAAATGACAGGATTCCATCCTTTTATGGCTGAATAGTATTCCATTGTACATTTATGTTACATTTTCTTTTTTCCGCTCCCCAGTAGATGGACATTTAGGTTGTCACCATTTCTTGACTATTGTAAAGTGCTGCCATAAACATTAGAGTGCAGATGTCTCTTCAAAAAACTGGTTTCATTTTCTTTGGATATATACCCAGGAGTGGGATTGATAGATCATATGATGGTCTTCTTTTTAATTATTTTAGAGACCTCCATGCTGTTTTCCCTAGTGACTGCAGTCACTCACACTCCCCCCACAGTGTATGATAGTGTCCTTTCTCAACCTCCTCATCAGCACTTGTCAGCTTGTCTTGTTGATAATATCCATTCCGACTGGAGTGAGGAGACATCTCACTTTGGTTTTGATTTGCATCTCCCTGATGATTATTGATGTTGAGCTTTTTTTTCCATGTCCAATTTCCCTCTATCGTTTCTTTGTTTTTTTACCAAAGTTGCAAGTGGCCTTACATGATTTCCTAGGACTGAGCCAAGGAAATCTTGTTTATGCTGTATCCTGGGTCATCCCTGCCCCTCCACAAGGCCAGATGATGCTCCTTTTCTAGTTAGCATTTCAACCTCTATTGCATCCCACCGTTAATGACTGACCTGCCATGACATCCAACTGACAAGTCCACATTCAACATACCCATATTCCAGTGATGAGATTTCCAGATCAAAGGGACTCACACTTTTCACCCATGTCCTGCAGGGGCTGTTGAATCAGACTTCCTCTGCATGGAGAGAGCTGACTATGAAATAAAGCTAAGAAAAGAAGGCAGAACCCCTCCCACTGACACACACACACACACACACACACACACTACACAGAAACTTATTTTGAAAAGTTGGGATGGAACAGTTTTTGACCTTAGAGGTCAAGCTTCTACACAGGGAAGAAAGCGAGAGAGAGCCTGCTGTTTGGTTTATTTATACAAGGGAACTTCAATGGTTGTCTACAGAATGTTCTTTGCCAAATAAGGCAGGAGGTGGGCTGTCTACACCCAATGGGTTACACCCAATTCTGGATCTACAAGAGCTGTCCCATTGGTAGAGCAAGGGCAGAGATGGGAATAAGGGGATCATTCCCAAGGGGAAACCTACATCACCCATGGCTGAGTATAAAGACCACTCAAGTAGCTTTATTCGTGGTTTCCCCACACACACCTGTGTCCATCCACATCTTTATTATGAATAAAATAACTCTTTTAAATTCTCTATCAATATGCTTGAGTGTGAACACTATGATTCTATCCTCAGGCTGGTCCACAAGATACCTCATGCCACCACTGATAACTTATGATTTTATTGACTATTCCCTAAGTCCTAGTATATTCAACTCCATGATACCTAGAGCTCATCTGATGTCTCAAAACTTATACATTCTCTCCAAATTCAACTGAGAGGATATTGCAAAGACTGTCTCTTTACAAAGACCTAACCAAGGAACTGAAGGCAATTTACCTCCAACCTCGTCTCTACCCTGGTCCCTAGGGTTAAAAGAATTAAACAAGAGTTTACAATCCAAAATCTCTCTTGTGGCAGAAGAAAGGAGATGGTTCATTTTGAGAAACAAACAAGCTGACCTAGTCAAACTTTCTTCTAATCATGCTAATGACACTTCTGGGAAACAAACTAATGGTATTCTCTACCTAGAGAGTCCTAATCTGTGAAGAAAAAAAAAGTTGGCAGAACATACTCAGTTTGTCTAGGATTGTTTGTACTAAACAAACCAGGAATCTATCAATTTATGATTCTCTGCCAGATGCCATATAAATCTATGCAACCATCTGAATGACAACATGTCATAGCAAAAATGACTCACATCTGTGTCATTGATATAGCACAAATGCCACATATAGCAACCTGAGTCAGAACACATTCTGATTGGTAAGAAATGACCTGGAAACCAGCTTTAAAGATCCTGGATCACTTCTTGTTTCATTTATGCCTCACAACTATATATTCTCTTATTTTATAAGTAAGAGCTTTCCATGGGGTGAGATTTGTAATTTATGTGCATGTATGTTTTGATGACCTTATAATCTCTCACTGGTATAAACCCTCTTCTCTGAGGCATATGGATTTGGGCTGCTGATATTTTTAAGTGACATAGCAGTATTCATGAAATGCTTTTCTCTTTAAAGCAATTGACTCTCACAATTAAAAATAGGAGTACTTTTTATTCATCATCTCTAGCAATTAGAGAAATGCAATTCAAAACTACTCTAAGATATCATCTCACTCCAGTCAGAAAGGCAGCTATTATGAAGACAAACAACAATAAGTGTTGGCGAGGATGTGGGGAAAAAAGGCACACTCATACATTGCTGGTGGGACTGCAAATTGGTGCAGGCAATATGGAAAGCAATATGGGGATTCCTTGGAAAGCTGGAAATGGAACCACCATTTGACCTAGCTATCCCTCTCCTCAGTCTATACCCAAAAGACTTAAAAACCACACACTATAGGGACACAACCACATCAATGTTTATAGCAGCACAATTCACAATAGCTAAACTGTGGAGCCAAACTAGGTGCCCTTCAGTGGATGAATGGATAAAAAAATGTGCATATATACACAATAGAATTTTACTAAGCAATAAAAGAGAACAAAATCATGGCATTTGCAGGTAAATGGATGGCATTAAAGAAGATAATGCTAAGTGAAGTTAGCCAATCCCCCCAAAAAAAACAAATGCCAATATTTTCTCTGATATAAGGAGGCTGACTGACTCATAGTGGGGTAGGGAGAGGGAGCAAGGGAGGAATAGATGAATTCTAGATAGGGCAGAAGGGTGGGAGGGAAGGGGAGGGAACAGAGGATTAGCAAGGATGGTAGAATGTGATAGACATCATTATCCAAAGTACATGTATGAAGACACAAATTGGTGTCAACATACTTTACATACAACCAGAGATATGAAAAATTTTGCTGTATACGTGTAATAAGGATCCTAATGCATTCCGCTGTCATTTATTTTTTTTTAAAAAGTCAATACAAAAATAAAAATAGGAGTACTTTTTAACAATTGTATTCTTGCCATAGTGAGAATAAGACTCATGCTTGAATGGTGAAGGAACAGTAAGGATGATAAGAATATTCTAATCTATAATTCAATAGCAATATATGAACTAGTACTTTTATTTCAGCTGTTTATTGTAGCAGTATCATATCATCATTAAAACATATTAGTCTCACTTATATTACCCTTATCTCTCCTATGCATGGGAATATTTAGCTATTTTAGATAGGTGTAATATCATTATTCATATAATTTTTGTTGATATTGTGAAAAAATGATAAATTCTTAACATATATTTGGGGGTTGTTTAAAAACAAACATATATTATTAGTAATATGTGCATCATCTTACCTAGAATATCCCTGGAAATACTGAATGAAACATTTAATGACAACAACAATCAAATTGTGAGAATTAACAGAGACAAGTCCATGCAAGTACAGTAATGTCCTACTAGACAAAGGCACCATAAACATACATTGGAGAAAAGATAGCCTCTTCAACAAATGGTGCTGGGAAAACTGGAAATTCATATGTAGTAGATTGACATTAAACCTCTATCATTCACCCTGCACAAACTCACCTCCAAGTGGACCAAGGACCTAGGCACAAGACCAGAGCCCAAATCTCCACAATGCCAGCTCAGGAACCAAATGAATTCTTAAACAAGACTCCTAAAGTGCAAGAAGTAAAATCAACAACCAATAAATGAGATGGTATCAATCTAAAAGCTTCTTCACAGCAAAAGAAACAATCAAGAACCTAAAGAGAAAGTCTACAGAATGGAAGAAAATCTTTGCCACCTGCAACTCAGAGCATTAATTTCTAGGATATATAAAGAACTCAAACACCAAAGAAACAGAATACCCAATAACTAATGGGCAAAAAACTGAACAGACACTTCACAGAAGAAAAATATGATCAGTCAACAAATATATGAAAAAATCTTCAACATCACTAGCAATTAGAGAAATGCAAATTAAAACTCCACTGAGGGGGCTGGGCCTGTCGCTCATGGTAGAGCGCTCATCTAGCACACGGGAAGCACTGGGTTCAATCCTCAGCACCACATTAAAATAAATAAATAAATAAAATAAAGGTATCTACAACTAAAAAGTATTTTAAAAAAACTACACTGAGATTCCATCTCACTCTGGTCAAAAGGGCAATTTTCTTGAATAGAAGTAACAACAAATGTTGGCGAGGATGTGGGGGAGAAAGGTACTCTCATACATTACTGATGGGACTGCAAATTGGTGCAACCATTCTGGAAATAGTATAGAGATTCCTCAGAAAACTTGGAGTGTAACCAACATCTGACCCAGTTACCCCACTCCTTAGCATATATCCAAAGGACTAAAAATCAGCATACTATGGTGATGCAGCCATAACATTGTTCACAGCAGCTCAATTCACAATAGTTAAGCCATGGCACCAACCTAGGTGCCTTTCAACAGATGAGTGTATAAATAAAATGTGGTACATACACAATGGAATATTACTGGACCATAAAGAAGAATGAAATTATGGCATTTTCTGGATGGAACTGTAGACTATCATGCTAAGTGAAACCAGTCAATCCCAAAAAACTAAAGGCCAAATATTCTCTCTGATATGCAGATGCTAACTCACAATGGGGGGTTGGGGAGTAGAGATTCACCAGATTAGACAGGGAAAAATGGAGGAAAGGAAAAGGAATGGGAATGGGAGACACAGTAGAATGAACTGGGCATAACCTTCCTATATTCATATGTGAATACATGACCAGTGTTAACTCCATAGCATGTACAACCACAGAAACAGGAAGTTATACTCCATGTGTGTATAATATGTCAAAATGCATTCTACTGTCATGTATAACTAAAAAGAACAAATACAATTTTTTAAGTGAGAATTAGATTTGTGGAATTCTTATATAGAGAAGTTTCTATGCAAGTTCATCAGACATGATTCAAACACTGTAAAAGTCACAAATATGTTGCTAACTATGGAATTTACAAAATTGACTATTTTACAAAGTATATTATATTCAGTGACTAAAACCCAATAAATGCATGAGTCTAAAATTTACAATAAATTTTAATGTAAAAACCCCCAACATAATCTAAACAAATTAACTATTCACCTTATGAATCATGTTTCCCCAACTTTAAATGAAACAATATGTAAGTAAGTGAAAAAAAATTACTATAGAACAAAAGACAGAAATACTTGGTATTCCAAATAAATTTTTCATTAAGGACTTCACTGCACACCATATATTTGAGAATAAAATTATTTTCATAAGCATTTTCAAAGTAACTACTATTTTTCATGTTTATGTATGATGTTTTTCCTTGGCAATAATATATGAACATGTAAATTTTTAAAAAGTACAAAGACCTTAAAGATAAAAGTTTTTTATAATTTTAAAAGCTTTAGTTTACCATTCCAAGAACAAATACTCCTAATGATATAACTTTAAGTATATAAAGCAACAATTGATAGAACTGTAAATAGAAGTTGATTTATTTACTATGTATCTATTCTTTATCAAATTGATAAATACTGCCTTAGGAAATTATAATAAACCTCTCAGTAATTTTTGGATAAAGCTAACAAAAAATCAGTAAAGATATGGAAGATTTAAATGACATGCTTAATAAACTAAATCTAACAGACATATATAGAAAATGGAAACCTATAATTAGTATAGGTACAGACTTCTGAAGTACATATGGGTTGTCTATAAAAATGGACTATATTCTTGGCCACAGAGCAAGAATTCAAGAAATCAATATCTATAGATCTTGGGAAGTATAAAACTTCTCCTAGTTGATTTCTTTTACATTAAGAATGAATACAGTTATATTTTCTATAATCACAAGTGTTTCCAAAGTAAATATCAGAATTCCTATGAGGTTCTACAAAGTAGTATTGCTTATGAGAGACTGAATATTTTTATTACTACAAGAAAATGTCAGAATATAACATTTGAAAATCCAGAGCTTTCTATAGGATATTAAGGAAAGATATTATGATAGTGTTTCATTTTGTTTTTAATATTTTTTAGTTGACTATGAACACAATGCCTTTATTTTATAACTTATTTTTATGTGGTGCTGAGAATCAAACCCAGTGCCTCACACATGTTGGGTGAGCGATATACTACTGAGCTACAACTTCAGCCCCTATGATAGTGTTTTTTAAAGCAATATATTTTAGAAAACTGGAAGTCAAAATGTGGATCTTGAGCGAATTTATACAATTAAATAAAAAGTACAATGGTGTCGTTTACAGAGAAAATATTTTTGTTCTCATGATATATGATGTTAACATTTTTGAAGCTCAATAATATGTGTCAACATTGTAGATCAGGCTAAAGGTAATAAAGCCAAATAACTGCTTAAATTCACATTTGTTTTGTCACATTGCTATAGAACACAAAGTTCCAAACCCCTTTTAGAGATGATGTTTCTCTAGGTAGAACCCATTCTACTCTAAAGACAGTTTCCCAGGTGAGGTCACTCATCACAAGTGAAATAAACAACCAAACGTGTGTTACGGAATCACATTTTGTGGAGGTACACCACATAGTACAGCCCAGAATTTAGATATTAGTGTATTATAATTCATCCTAATATGGTACAGATTAGATCATGGGCTCTCTTGTTCCATAATTTTATTTACCCAGAATCTTTTGTACAGTATGTATAACTATAAACAATTCAGAAACATTTTCACTCTTTGGTAGACTTAGATACATTGTACAAACATAGCATTTCAGTCTAAAGCATAGAAAACTTAAAGCTGTCAGTAAAATACAACTATCATACCTTCATTTATCTTTGACAACTCAATGTATAAATATAAAACAGATTGGAAGAAACTATTTTCAATTAATCACAAAGACACAATGCCTAATAGTTTATAACTTTACCAATAAACAATGAGAATGTTATTTTTAAACACTTATTTGACTGATTTAAATTGTTTTTCTAAATTAAAATTCAGTTTAATAAGTTTATGACTTTATAGCAATGGTTTCCAACATGGAACCCTGGACTCCAGAGCCCATTTCAACATAGATTCCAAAGGCAGGTAATGATACTAAAAATTACATTGATAAAATAATAAGAAATAAAATTTGTTATGTGCCTACTGTTTTGTATTCTTTACATTTATCAAATATTTAATTCTTACAACAAAGGTTTGAAATCAATATTGTTCATGCTACAGATGAGGAGATTGAAGCAGAGAGCTGTTGAAGCAAGATCACTCAGTAAATGGTTGGATTGAAATGCAAACCAAATTTAGCTTTTTTAATTGGTGCATATATCACCTTTCAAAATAGTCATGGGAAATCCTATAAGCTATTTCAAATTCCAAATTGTCCTGGAGACATTGCACATTCAACTCATATGAATGAACTGAAGAAATCACTTTTTCTTTGATTTTCATCAAAATTTTGTTGATTCAGAGTAGAAACATTAATTATTAGCAAATTATGATCATAAGTCTGTAGACATCCTAGGATGGGAAGACCATGATCTATCCATCATTTTACAACCATCAGTAGGAAATTGAAAACAGGAAAATCTAGTTTTCTTAGTTTCTTTCCAACATGTTCCTGAACTTCTGCCTACTTTCCTTAATATAATAGCATATCAGAATTTCTTTCCCATGATGTTTTAAAATTTCACTGCACTTTCTAACCTTGCACATTTGAAATATCTAGAGCTAATACTTTAAAGACTTGCAAACTTTTAAAGTGCCTTATGTGCTCAAAAAATATGAAACAAGGTAAAAACCACTTTTTATCCAGTCAGCACATCCTTTAGTAACATATTCTGTTTCTTCCATCTAATTTTAAGGTGCCTAGTTGCAATGGTATATAACAACCTGATAAGGCTTCATTGCAAACTTCAGTCACAAGGTAGGTCAATCTGAAAAATATAATGTTCACATAAATCCACCTGGATCAAAATTTTTATTGCAGACATGAAAGTAAGCTAGGGTTGGGGTAGAAATGAAAGAGCTATAGAAATGTAGCACACTCATAATCTTTCATTTCTGCCCTGGAGAGGCTTGAAACGCTGAAGCCAGGAAAGAGAATATGATCAAACATCTCTGCTTGTATGTGACTAAATTGATAAAAGCCATGAAAACCTAAATCTAAATTATAAAGCACATCCATGAAGTCCTATCAAACTGAATTGTTATCTTTAGGTGACTTAAAGAGAAACTCCGAACACTGAATAATGGTTCAATAAATGCTTAATGAAGGAATGAATATATGGCTCTACCAAACCACACTTTATCTTTTGAGATACTTTCTCTCACATCTCTAAAATTCACATGAAACTAAGATTTGCAACATATTGTGAGTGATTTATAGGAAAGAGAAAATTGTTGTGTTGCTCACAGAAGAAATCCTACACATTTTGAATATGGATAAGTTCTTAAGAATATAAACACACGCAATCTGTGTCACACGATTATTTGCTGGCAATAGAGAATCATTGCAGCATCGCACAAAGTATTCACCACTCCACAATTTGTAAAAAATTCAAAATGGTGACAGGTTAGATGTGTAAGCAATTCAGTTGATTTTAAATGATCATTTGACAGGTTAAAAAAAAAACTGGAGACATAAATTCAAACCTGAATGGCTAAAGTGTATAACCACTTTAAACTTAAGTGAGAAAGATCATGTAGTGCAGAAAAAAATACCCAATAGCTCCGGTTTTAAATTGTAAATTTTATCACATGTAAATAAGAACTGAAGGAAAAAAGAACTTAGCCTCCTAATTTCACACATTTATAATTTCATGTCTGTTATTGTTTGAAGATGGCTAGAAATGCTAGAATTAAGTTCACACTAATCATTTTAGATTGTAGGCAGTAGCTTGCTAATTTGTGTGACTATTATTCAACCATTGCTCAACACTCTACCCAAGTTACCTAAACCAT
This sequence comes from Urocitellus parryii, assembly GCF_045843805.1. Taxonomy (NCBI): domain Eukaryota; kingdom Metazoa; phylum Chordata; class Mammalia; order Rodentia; family Sciuridae; genus Urocitellus; species Urocitellus parryii. The sequence continues at coordinate 124,187,948 of NC_135539.1, read as the reverse complement.
GAGGGGAACCACTTCTCACATGTGTCTTATGACCTATCACAACTTTTTTAACTCTATGGCTTTTTTTTAATATTTATTTTTTAGTTGTAGGTGGGCAATGCCTTTATTTTATTTATTTATTTTTATGTGGTGCTGAGGATAGAACCCAGGGTCTCCCACATGCTAGGCAAGGGCTCTACCACTGAGCCACAACCCTGGTCCCATCACTCTATGGTTTTGATATGATAAAAAGAGCCATTGGGAAATGCATATAAGCTTTTCTGAATGTCCTTTCTGTTATTATTTGACATGAAAGTTAAAAAAAAAGGGATTTACTATAAAAGTTACAGATTCAGTGTTTAATGTCCTTAAAGGTAAATACCACAGGAATTTTACTTTAATAAAGAAAATTAAAGGAAAGAGGAGAGAATGCCCATAAGACTAAGAGACAGCTCTTACAGCTCTCGCACAGCTGCCGGAGAAGTGAGAGCTAACACAACACCTGCCTTGGGTCTTTCATTTGAGGAGTAGTTCTAACAATAACACCAAAATAAGTAGTATAAGAATTATTCTCTATTTTGGAAGAAAATGGTTAAATTTAGCCTAATCATAAATTACACCATTTTCAGGGGTTGGTATGCAGGAGAAAAAGGATTTAGCAGAGTTACTCAATGTGTTCTGTGAATCAAGGATGGCCAAAAACCTGTTGCCATGCACAGTGAGAAGAGGAACTTGAGGGAGATTATAAATCAGCTGCAAAGTCACTAAGCATTATTTAGTTCAACTGACATATTTTTCATAAAAATACCTCCCCAACGAAGGAAATGCTGTGTAGATTTACATCCTGGTACAAGCTCCATATCTCATTCTAGACTGGTAATAAACATTTCATGGGCCATTTACTATGAATAACATTGCACTAGCACAGGTATCAGCAACCTCAGGCTATGAGGCAATTCCAAACTGCTGCCTGTTTTTGTAAATAAAGTTTTATTGGAACCCAGATATGCCCATGTGTTTGCTTATTGTCTATGTCTGCTGTTCCACTAAGAAGGCTGAATTGAGTACTTGTAGCAGAGACCATCTGGTCTAAAAAGCCCAAATATTTACTGTCTGATCCTTTACAGAAAAATTTGGCCAACCTCTAAACTGGAGAAAAAAAATATTATCTAGCAATTTTTTGATATAGAAAATTGAAAATCAGAAATGATCTTCAAAATAACTACATGAATAATAAAATATGTCCAGATATGACTATTACAGCATTTATTATTGGTTTGTGAACTTCCTTGAGAAATGGCATGGTATGCATGAATCCCAACAGCGTGAACCATTATACAATTTGAAAACTGCATACTCCAGCCAGACTCTCTGACTTGGATAGTAAGAATAATTAAATATACCTAGGGAAATCACAATGATTGTTCAGGTTTTAAGCTGTAGAGTATTCAATCTGGAATGTTACAGACAATAGAGAATTTTCTATTCCCCTTTCTTAGAGTGATGAATGAATTCTGTGTCTGGAAGTTATTTTTATTCCTTTTTACAAAGGCAGAACATATTCTAAAACTAACCTTGAGGGATCTTTAAAAAATATTAAAAAATAAGGTTATGCCCTTGATACACAAAATTATATTTCAGAAAAGATAAATTTACAAAGACATAGATGCAAATGAACAAATCAAAAAGGCTTTTTTCCATTAAATCAAAACATTTATTTGAATTATGATTTTTATTTCTCTCAACACATATTAGAATATGTGGTTCTTTCTCTCTACCCTTTATCTGAAAACAAGAGGATGTCATGAGAAAATTTTACTAAAATTTATACTTGATTTGAAGAAACACTGATTTATGTACATAAATATCTATAGATATAGAATGTGTATGTGGAAAGAAAAAGAAAAACATTCCAGTATCGATCAGTCAAGATAAGTGGAGAGGAAATTTTGTACATCACAGGCAAAATAGTTGAATATGTTAAATGAGCTTTCACTTACATATAGCATCTGTTAAATGTTCTAATGATCTCAACTTGATGATATTTATGGAAATGACTTTTTAAATACAAAGGCCAGTAGAAACCACTAGTTATCCTTATGAAATGAAATTGCATTAACAAGTTAAAGAGCTTTTCTTTTAAATCACCAGAGAAATGTTCAGAGGTTGGTATTATTCCATGATCAATAATTTAAAAGAGAAATGTTCAATTTTGTTTTACAGCTTACTTTCTAATATTAGAAGTGATCAGCCTATCGTAAGGAAAGATCATTTTTTGTTCCTACAACAAGAGATCAAAGGACAAGAATCGACAGCCCTCCAGGGAGCTGAGGGTAATGCAAATACCCCCACCTGCACTGCCTCACCTTTGACCACACTCTTCCCCAGATGGTTGGACAAGTAAATATGATGAATACGAACAAGGCAGAGGAAGCTCTCTTCAAAAGTCAGCCTGCAGCATGAAGGAAGCAGAGGGTAGAAGACATGATTGACATAGAAGGGATCTACATTATACTCTGCACTGAAAATAATAATTTGAAGCATTGTATAGTAGTATTAACATCTTCAAAGAGTACAAACATGCGCATGTGATTATGTGCATACACACATACACATACACACTTGTTCACATCTGCAAAGATACAACACAAAATGTTAACTATTTACTATTCATGGAAATTAAGTAGCGGAACAATGGACCCTTTCATTGTTTGTTTTATGTGCTTCAATGTAAATAGAATTATTTTTTTTTCTACAAAAACTTCTTTGCATTTAAGAACTAAAATTACAATGAAAAAGGTTTAAAACAATATATTACTATTAGAAGGAAAAGAGAGGGGTCTGCTGGACTGTGTGTAGCATCCCCTGACCTTTAAGACCTGGTCACAACCTGTAGCAATTTATTTTATCTAATTGTCAGGCAGAACACTAGGGACTGGAAAGACAGATAAGATATTGGTCTAGATGTAAGCAGTAATTAACTGATGACTCCATCTTAATTTCACTTAGAATCAGTTTTTCTTATCAAATTATTCACCTTGTGAGCATAGAAATAAGGGAAAGTCAATATTTTGTATTCCCTAGAATTCATAAGAGAATGAAACAAGTCAACATATAAAATTTTTCTCAGGCAAATACACAAATATTATCTTCACTTTTCATTTTGATAAGTGAGTTTGTACCTGAGCACGCATGGGTGGTTTTACAGATTTCTTTGAATACAAATAAGATCATTGCTTTGTCCCATAAGAAAGAAAATAGTAGGAGAAACCCATGCATCTGCAAGTGATCTCACCCCAGCAAAACTTCTCACACTGGGATCGAGGATTTGACCTTCAATCTGCTAGAGGTAACTAAACGTAAGACATGGCTAAGAACTAAGTTGAGTTTCTCAGATTGATTTCTCATTATCAGATATTATTAAAAATCTGCTATCCAGGCTTCTTGTTGACTTTTGGTAAAAATAGTGGTTAAACCATGTGCTTGAATAGCTGGAAGTTAAGTGCCCATAGACTCTGGACAGGGAGGGAAGTCCTAGGTTATACTGTGCATCACGAATGCTAGAGACATATAAACCTGATCATATATCCTCCAAAAGGAGCCTATCACAAGGATGAAGCTCAGATGAAGCTCTTCATTAAATACAATCAAGAGGAAATTGAATCCTTCTTTATTCACTAATTAAATGTAACTGAGATAAAAAGTGGTAAGAAATTTTTAGAGACCTTTCCTAACTTCAAGGAGTTTATAATCTAGAAGGGAATATAAAAAATACTTAAAATGTACATAATATTGAATAATCATATAAGACTGAACTGTCACAATCTCAGTACTATAGACATTCAGAACAGCAGCCATAGCTGATGAGCCATAACTGGGCTTAGAATTAAAAGGATTCACTTTACAATCCCGCTCTTTAATATGAAGTGTAAAAACAGTTAAAATCTCTTAGTTTGATTATATACAAAATACATATATTATTATCTCTTTCAAAATGTTCTGAGAATTAAAGGACATAACAAATATTTAAAGCGCTCATGAACAACTGAAAAAAACCTATAGCCATATATGTATTGCTGGTATAGTTTGAAGATGGTTTAGGTGTGGACCTTTAAGAGATGGGGCCTGGTGGGAGGTCTTTAGATTATTGTGGGTGTGCCCTTGAAGGAGATTATGGGACCCTAGTCTCTTTCTGCTCCTGGTTTAAAACACAATCTTTTGCTCTGCTGAGTGCTCCCCCATTGCTATCTGTTACAGTCAGGAGGTGAACATGCAAAACTATGAGTTAAACAAACCTTCTTTTCTTCATAAGTAGCCTGTGTCAAGTGTTTCAATATAGAAATAAAAAGCTGATTAATACAATTAACAGAGCTGGGAGACTCAAGAGATATTTCACTAGCAAAGACAACATTTGAGCTACATGATAGAGCAGGAACAACAGAGTAGGACCAACTCAGCTTTCCAGGGACAGGGAGAATAAGAAAACAGAAGACAAATGGCCAGGGCTGCTTGGAGAATAGAAGATGTCCCCATTAACCTGCTAACAAAACCTGAGGTAGTTAGTGAAATATGAGGCTGAAAGGTTAGGAAAATCATGTAAGGATGCCAGACTTAACCATTGAAACTTTGACAGGCTGTGAGAAAACACTGGAAGTTTTAGGAAATTTATTTATTGTGTGCTACATTAGTGAATACTAAAAGTCGATGGAGGAGTGGGGAAGATCACTTAATAAATTATTAAAATGGTTCAGGTAAGAAAAATGAATGAAAACGAAATGTAGCACTTCCTTTTCTCTAGCAATTCCATATATGGCATCAATTATACACAATGCTAAATAAATGACCCCACATCCATACCACACAGTGTGACTCAATAAATAAAAGATAGAATGGAGCTGATGTGAAGTGACACGGAAATATTTCTAAAACATGTTAAGTAGAAACAAAGTCAAAGAACAAGACAAAAAATAAAAATCACATTAAAATGTTTAATATATGTGTGTGTGTGTGTTGTGTGTGTGTGTGTGTGTGTGTGTGTGTGTGTATTTTTTTACGTAGACAGATGAGTACTATTAGGATGGAAGGCCCACACCATTATCTCAGCAGATGTGAACACTACCAGAGGAATATGTGCAGACAGAGGTGTGAAGGAGCATTTTACATGTATTCATACCACTTCACACTGACTGACATACTGGGAACAAAACTAAACATGAGCCATACAAGGTAACTGTCTTCATGCAGCTTCCACTCTGGTTATAGGAAACCGATGAGATACCTATAAATAAAATATGGTCTGGATACAAGTATTATACAGATAATTTAAATGGTGTAATGTAACAGAGAATAATTTGTTGCACATTTTAGTTTTGCTACAAACTTAATGACTCAACACAACACAAACTTCTTACCTCAGTTTCTATGGGTCAGAAGTCAAAGGCCCAGGTCTCCTGAGTCCTCCACAAAAGGTCCCACAGGTTGTGATCAAGGTCTTTTACAACCTGATTCTTGTTTTTCTGCAAATTTACTGAGAAATATCTGACAAATAAAAATTAAAATTATATATTTTGAAAGTGTACAATATGATGTTTTGATGAAGATTGTGACCAAATTATCACAATCCATCTAAATAATATATCTATCCCCTTTATATAGTTTAACTTTCCTGTGGCCTTAAGATTGGCCTTGGCAGTACAGCTCAGGAGGCTGAGGCAGGAGAATTGCGAGTTCAAAGCCAGCCTCATCAAAAGCAAGGTGCTAAGCAATTCAGTGAAACCCTGTCTCTAAATAAAATACAAAATAGGGCTGCAGATGTGGCTCAGTGGTCAAGTGTCCATCCCTCAGTTCATTCCCTGGTACCCACCCTCCCCCACAAAAAATACTTAAGATATATTCTTCATATATTTTAAGTATAAAATGCATTATTATTAACTATACATTTTACGTCTCCTGCTGTACATTAGTCCTGCACAATTTATTATAACTGAAATTTTGTATACTTTGACCAACATCTTCCCAGATCCCCAACCCCTCCACTCCTGTTAACCACACATGTACTCTCAACTTCTATGATTTCAACTTTTTTAGATTCCACATACAAATGAGATCATGCAGTATTTGTCTTTCTATGACTAACTTAATTCCCTTAGCATAATGGCTCCAAATGCTTCCATCTTGTAACAAAAGTCAAGACTTTTTGTCTTTTTTTAAGACTGAATAATATTCCATTGAGTACACCCAACACATTTTCTTTGTTCATTCATTCATGGATGAATACAAAAATTGATGCCCTATTTTGGCTATTGGGAATAAAACTGCAATGAACAAGGAATGCAGGTATCTCTTCTTGATATTATCTCCTTTGAAAATATACTGTGTACTATATGAATTATATATCCAATAGGATTGGTGAATTATATGGCATATCTATTTTTTTTGTACTTGGAGGAACTTCCATATTGTTTTCCAATAATGACCCTACCAATTTACATTCCCAACAATTCCCGTTTCCCCCATCAGTGCTAGCAGTTGTAATCTTTTGTCTTTTTGACAAGAGACATTCTAACATTGTGATTTTTATTTTCATTCTTTCTGGAATCCAGGGTCCTCCTCCGAGCTCCCTAGACTATTGGTAGAACTTATTTCCTTGTGGCTGTATGACTGGGAGACCTGGCTTCTCCGAGGCAGGCAGGGGGAAGCTGCCCTCATGTCCCAGAGATTGCCCACCATTCTGTGCCATGTGGCCATCTCTGCAGGCAGTTTACTGCATGGCTGTTTGTTTCTTCCAGGTCAGTGAGAGTCCTCCTTTCTCACTCTAGGTTGGTGACATAAAGCCTTAGACAACATAACAGAATCACGGGAGTGACATCCCATCGCATTGGCTGTATCTGTGAGAAGCAAGTCACAAGTTCCACCCACACAAAGAGAGAAGTTAAAGAGGGTGTAACTGTAGGTTTGCCATGGTGACCAAGAAAAACCCTTCTGAATGGGTAACATAGAAGCTGAGATCTAAAAAATAACAGGAAAAAGCATCTGGCGCAGACCCTGTGATGCTCTCTCAGAGTTCCCTGAGGAGTGATGGACACTCCTCCACTGCTGCAAGTGCTGCTGGGTAAGAAGACTCAGTTCTGAGCCTCCTCTGGAAATTTCCTCACTTCAAAGAGCGGCCTTGCTCAGATCACACCCCGTCCAAGAACATTTTATAGTCAACAACTATCAATGATGAAGAACAGAGAGCCCGATTCCCTCGACCCTACTCTTGACAACTCTGCGAGTCCAACCCAACTTCAGAGATCTCCCTGGGGTTCCCTGAGGCCTTTACTGAGCTGCACCACAGCCCAGTTGCTCTCTAGGCCTAATGCGGCTTTCCTCCCTTGCACAACATGGATCCTGAGCGCACTCCCCAGCAAACTCCCTGCATCTTAACTTCCTCCAGAGTCCGTTTCCTGGGAAACTGGACAGAAGCACCACCTATGGCATGATAAATGTTCCAGGAAGAGGAGATGCTCCTGCTGTTCAATAGGAAAGACAAGCAAAAAAATAAGGTTGAAATTAGAGTTTAACTCTACAGAAGAGGTCAAGTCAAGTTTGGAAAATTAGGCTTCCTTTGAAGTCAGTGTTGGCTCAGAGAAGCTGTGTAAGTCAGGGTCTTAAGGTTTGATTTTTGAGTCTGATGGAAATTTATAATTTATTTATAGATTAATATACTAAAGGTCCATAAAAGAAATCAAAACTCCAGATGAAAACATGCAAATAAATACTTACCCAAAGAATAACAAACCACGGAAAAGGGAAATGTGGAAATCTTTCTTACCAACGTAATAGACCAAACAAGTGGGAGAATTAAATATCTGTTATCAATTATTCATCTATGGGTTATATTTAATGGAAGAATAACTGAGACAATGATACCAATAAATCTGTGTTTGAAAAATTCCTATTGATGTCACCACATCACCACTTTGAAATTCAGCTCTTTCAAATGGGCATATTCTTTGCAAATAATACCAAGACTGCTGACCCACTAAATATGGCACACTGACAGGAAATAATAGGACTTAAAATCTATAAGGTTCAATCCTCTCAAGCTGTGTAACGTATGCTTGCAAAGAGAAAGTCTTTTCTCTGTCATGCACAAGATGAAGGAAGCTCTGCAGTGAAGGCTCACAGGGCTCTCTCAAGAATGGGTTCCATTCAAAAACACAGGAAACTGACAGAAAAAGGTGTTTGAGAAGAAGTGGGCCTGGAAGAATTTCATAAATCCCCCATTCCATTTCTATGCACTTAAAGACAATTCAAATAGCTTGCTTTTACCCTATATGACAAGATAGTATTGAGTTTTTAACCTTGACAGAGAGTAAAACTGCAATCTTATTGTATAGGATGCTTCCCGCCGAGTGCCACCGGCACTTAAAATTCTTTCTCAGTGGAAAGATGAAGGTTCTCAGAAAATTTTATCAAGAAAAGTCAAATATTCTGTCTCTAGGATTTAAAGATGAAGTTATAGCAAAATTTCAATGACTTCTCTACATGCATTCATTACTAATGTTAAGATTTCAGTCATTCGAGTGAGGTGAAAATGTAATTTAGGTGGATGCTAATTACTCTCAGGCATGTACCTGATGAATCACTGAGTCTACAAACCCACAAATGAAAAATACTTTACCTTATTAGTTCATCCACTCAGTTTTAGAATTTTGGTAAAATGAGTTAAATGGAAACACAGTTGGTCTTTAATAATGATAAGGGGGCAATAACCTGTATGCAGCATTTTTACAAGATATTTTCAGAGACATTTTCTTTAACTGTTCTAACGACCCTATAAAGCAGTAAAAGAAAAAAAATATCATTCCTACTTTACAGATAAGGAAACACGTTTCATGACATAAAATCATCTATCCAACCTCATGCAACCAATAAAAGGCAAAGACAGGAATAAAGCCCCATTCTTCTGATTTCAAACAAACATGCAATGTTTTTAGGGATCTGCATGAGGGTGATAACTGTGCAGATCACATCCTCCACACCTCCATTGGAACTCAGAATGTCATCTTAGGGTTCAAGGCACTTACTAGATTGTATCAGAAAAAATCAGACATTAGACAGTTATAGCTGCTGAGCTGCCGAAACATTTTGTATAAAAAGTAGTCAGTATGCTATCTGATTTCAGCCTCCTTGTTTAATAATAATTTATTTTCTCAATATCTTCTCTTTGGAAAAGGTTTAGAACTCTAAAACAGGGATAAATGTAATTATCTGTGAAATATGCAATATAGGTGCTTAAATGTATATTACTGAGTGGAAAAAGAGATTCACTATAAACAGTCACAAGGGGACTTGTGGGAGAAATGGAAATGTTTTAAAACTGGATTTTAATGGAAGTCACACAACTCTATAAATTTACTAAAATTGTTAAAATGTTCTCTTACAACGTGAATTTTATGGTATGTAAGTTGTACTTCAATAAAGCTGTTAAATAAGAGAGAAAGAATGGGGGAAGTATATTACTGTTAAGTAGGAATAAATATGAATATTTTAATATAAATAAATGAATATTGGATTTGAAGTAAGGAGAAGACAAAGCCAGAATACCTGAATTTAAGGGAGAGGCACCTGGGACTGATAATAACATCATTCTGAAGCACTTCTCCTAGTCAGTTGCAGCAGGGCAAAATGGTTAGCTGAATTCATCATCATGAAGTCTCCATCTTATATTCCCTTGAAGAAAAGACAGATGGGTAAGGGAACACAATCTGTCAAGATCCAAGATTAAGATCAGCATGAGATTTCACAATGACCTGAGAATCCTGTATTCCAAGGAAGGTAGACTTATCCTGGAGCACTCTGGTACAGTTATGTTATTTTATTCGTTTATTCAATAAAATTTTATTCATTTATTCAATAAATTTTTTTAGTAATTAGTATATTGAAAACATGCCCAGCTATTTAATCCTCATGTACAATTCCATGAAGCAAAACTTACAAATGTGATTTTAATGTACTGTGCCCCTCCCAAGACTATCAGTGTATGTGTTTTGCAGAAAGCTTGGTCCTTGTCCCCATGTCAATCCAATAAAGAGGACATGGTTTTGAGGAAAAGGAAAAAGAAGGTTTATTGCTTTGCTGGCAAAGGAGAAACAGGGGACTCTTGTCCCAGAAGTTGGGATTCTGCCCATCAGCAGGAACAGGGGGCTTTTAAACAGGTGATTCAGAGCCTATATTCCAGTGTTCTCTGTTAGAGTTGCAATTCACTCATTAATTTGGGAGATGGTCATTTCTGAGATCTTCTGGCACCATCCCCAAAGTCTGGATTACTTCCTTCCTATGATGGGAGTATACTCAAGGACACATAAATCTGCCTAAAATGGGGAAGAAAGGTAATCCTTCTTCCCCTGAGATTAGGGAGGGGGAGAGATTAGGGAGGAACAGGGAGAGGGGAAGAGAAAGAAACATATCCATCTTAAAAATAAGTTGCAGTGGCAGAGCAGCAACAGCTAGACTCAAATCGTAAAATAGACCACTGTTACATGTGGACCATGTTAGTCAAGGTTCTCCAGAGAATCAGTACCAAGAGGATATATGTACATATGTAGAAAGAGATGTATTATGAAGAATTGGCTCCTGTGATTATGGAGATTGGAAAGGGCCATGTTCTGCTGCCTGTGAGCTGGAGAACCAGGAAAACTGGTGATGCACTCCCAGTCCATGCCCACAGGAGAAGGTGGATGTCCCAGCACCAGGAGAGACAGCACATCCATACTTCCTTGGCCTTTTGTTCTATTCTGGTGCTCAAAGATGACGGATGATAACTGCCCACAACAGCTGGGTCTTGTCTACCTAGTCTACAATTCAAATGTTTCTGTCTTCTGGAAACACCCTCACAGACACACCCAAGGTCAATTCTTTCTTCTGCACTGGGACCTCCTCCTCCAGCTGCTGGACATCAGAACACCAGGTTCTCCAGTCTTTGGACTCCAGGACTTGCACCAGCAGCCCCTGGGTTCTCAGACCTTTGGCCTTGGACTGTTACACTGTTGGCTTCCCAGTTCTGAGGCCTTCAGACTTGGGTTGAGTCACACTGTTGTCATCCCAGGGTCTGAAACGTCCTGAACACATTCCCCTAATAAAGTCCCTCTCATCCGTCTTGTCTGTCTGCCTGCCTGTCTATCCATCCATCCTATTGACTTTTCTCTCTGGAGAACCCTAATCCATCTACCTAAAGGACAATACTCCAATTAAACATAAACCCTTCCAAATTGGGAATTTTTTCTTACATTCACCCTAGTAAATATATCACTCTCAGAACTTTTCTGACCTAACAGAAAATTACAATGTATACGTAGACAAGTGTAATTATTTAGCACAAGCTTTATGACTATAAATAAACCAATCAATAAATGTTTACCCAATTCTCAGTACTTACAATTATTTAACAAATCTTATCTAGTTCACAACTTAAATTTAGGTTTCTCAAATAATATCTCAAACTTATGACTGAATTAAAGTTCAAGCAAGAGTGATAGAACCAAATATATGTCTCCCTTAAAGAGAGCCAAACAGTTCACCTTTGAAATAACACATGTTGTTTTGTCTAGAATCATGTTTTCTCTGGCTGTTAAGAGAAATCCAGAGGCCAAGCATTTTGTTTGCTGAAAACCTTAGTAAATAGCAGTATTAACACAGTTCTTCATAAAAGCTTTGAAAAAACTGGCCACATAGCCTAATTATCCACCTAAATTTCAGGATGCACATAATTCGCGATTGTTATTACCTAGGTTTAGAAGATGGATGAATTATTATTGGTCTTATTCTTAAGCATGAAATACAAATTTATACTTGGTTATGTGTTTTGTGCTACACAGATTTAGAAGAAAAGTTATAATTTGAATAATATTAACTAAAACTTTGACTACCTTGGTCTCAATTTGTCTTATAGTTGACATCACTAAGCTTTCCTTTATTTGTTAAATAAAAATAACTTACAAAATCATATTATAAAGAGACATTGCTCTCTCTCAAAACAATACAGGGAATTTTAATTTTGACAGCAGTGTATTTAAAAGTGAAGATCCATATTGAACCAGATTAATCTAGAATCTTAAATAACTTGTGTTTTATAAGTTATTTCGCTGGGGAAGCTTCATCAATGAGCATAACACAGTTAATAAACAATTGTCAGCCTGTCAAGGTACTCAGGAAGCAAAATCACCAAAAATACACTTAGAATACTCAGAAAATCAAGCTTATAAAAAAATGCTGAATGTTTTTATGAGTATTTTTTAATAAATATCTTAGATGTGAAGCTAGTTCATTTAACTTGAATATAGGTATTGAAATGTTTTTATATGTTACTAATATAGTCATCGATTTTGAAAAATATTCCCTGTGTGCCTGGAGAGAAGCATTGTACTGGTAACTAGAAGAGAGTAAAAGAGAGACAAAATTAAAAATCTTTGCACTCATTGTACTTGTTTTTGCAGTTAAGGAATGAAAAAATATAAATATAAGTGACATAAATAGTCATCAGGCTGACAAAAATTGCTACAGGAGAAGTATATCAGGGAAGAACAGTAGAGAATGTTGAGTTAGTCAGGATTTAAGGAGGATGATCAGGAAGTCCTCATTGAAAAGATGACATTTGTACAATGTCCTGAAGATCAAAGCACCTTCCTATGGCTACCTAGAAGAAGATATCTAAGGTGATGTAATTACCATGACAATAACCCTGAAGCAGGAGCGTGCTTGGCAGTCAGTGTAGATATGGTGACAAGAACAGGCGGAGGAAACCAGGAAGGATGTCAGGGGAGGACGTGATTATGAGCATCTGTAGAACCTTTTAGGCCACTGCAAGGACACTGGCTTCTGGTTTTAGTAAGATAGGAAGGCACTGAACATGATAAGAGGAATGTGAATATTTTTAAGAATAGAATTAAACATGCAATACAGGAAAGAAAGTCAAAAGCACTGAGAGCCAGGATTGAGACTGTTGTATTCTCAGGACTCTAATGCAGGAGAGAGGTGGTTATGGAATGGCCAGGGCCATAGTCATGGATAGGAGAAATAGTGACAATGTATTTTAAAGGTGGAATCGAGGGAGTTACTATCCATATGGGATCAGATAGCAGGAGGAAAATAGGAAACAGAAATTATGAGATGATTTTTAACCTGAGCAACTAAAGAGATAAGACTGAAGGGAAAGGAGATGTCTGGAAGCAGTCAGGTAGTGGGGGTAGTGAGAAGTCAGGAATTCAGTTGCGGAAATGTTAGATTTCCAATTTTTGCTTTTGGACAGTCAAAAGGAGATATTATGTCGGGGGCTTGGATTGGAAATTCTGTGTATGTGAGCATTTTCGATCCATCAATGAATTGGCAATTAGTAGATAGACATGCAGATCAAGGCCATGGTGGTGGATGGCATCACAAAGGCCAGGGTTTCGGTTGAGAACAAACCAGGAGCAGGGACAGAGTCCCCAGGGACTTCAGTTAGAAGTTGAGAAACCAGCTGGACATCAAGATAGAGTTACCATACATGTATTTTTTTTTTAAGTCTAAACAAGGGGATTTTGTCCTTTTCAGTCCCAAGGAGTTAGAGGATCTGCAGAATGGCAGATCCATGAGAATGGAAGAGTCTAGAACTGGGCATCATTCACTGTCACACTCATGAGAATCATGAAACTGTGGGAGACATTAGTCATTTCAATGGCCAAACCCTTTTAGCTCATTCCAGGAAAAGATGTAAGGTAGCACTTGAGATAGATCAATAACCCAAATAAGTAATGGAGACATCAAGCTAGCTCCGTCACCAAAGCATTCATAATCATTCAACTAATAGTGACTGAGAGCCAGCCGTGTGAGTCATTGTCCCAGGTATGGAACTCAGACTATTTATTAAATTCAGAACCTACCGTGCATTCTGCAAATGCAAAAACTTCCTTAAGTATACTTTATAATTATATGGCACCCTGCACACTAATGGCCAAACCATTTTGGATCACTTAGTATATGCCAAATACTATATAAAGATTGCATTTTTAAAAGATGACTGCAGTAATATCATCCTGCAATGTGACCAATTAGGTACATAAGTTAAGAACCCTCTACGCAATTTCACTCCTAGAATTTGATATATATCCCCTGATATTTGAATCTTCTCTGCTGAGGTAGCAGACATCTCCAGCTCCTAAACCATAGAATCTATGAACATAATAAAATAGTTTTAATTTCATGCCACTAAATTTTAGAGGAGGTTTATTATGTAGCAGTAGATGACTAGACAGATATGTTAATAGTATTGACACATTATCTCAATCTTCAAAAGAAACTTATTTGCTATACATTAACTTCTGCATTTATAATGGGAATCTATTCTTAAGAATGATTAATGCAGCTAATAAATAATAGAGTCACAATTCAAACACAGATTCAGATTTAGAAATTATAAAAATATCATTATGACACATTTCATGTGCAAAACACTCTGCTAGGCACTACAGAAATATGAAATAAATATATGAGCTCATGTCTGAGATTTCTATAAACAAAATAAGGAATTGAAATGTATATGTGACAATTTGGCTCATCTCGAAACTTCAATTTAGACACCTGGAAAACACTGCGTTTATTCATTAATCAATTATTCAGTAAGTGGCCCCTGGGTGCCTAAAATTGTATTAATCAGGGAACCAATAGCATAGACAGAACAAGAAACAATGTAATGAAAGAGAAGACACTTTTACAAATTACCCATGTGTATTCTATTCTGGGAATAAGAGATCTAAAACACAATGTTTATAAAAGAAAAATAGCAGAGTATGTTTGAAGGTTTGTGAAAATGGCTCATTAAAGTGATACATGACTCACACACAGATTCTAAAAGATTACATAAAGCATGGAAAAAATGACTAAAATGGGGACATATGCTCCTGGGCGGAAGAGGAAAGAGGAGATGCAAGGAGGAAGAATAAGTTGAAAACAGTGTGACACATGTGGTCCTCAGAGCTGCTCATGTTTAGAGCAATGGTTTACACGTGTAGACTTAAGATGATCTCAGGTGTCTTTTAAATTTTTATCTACGAAAATCTACACAAGAGGTTCTGAGGAATTTTAAAAAAGGATTTTTCATAGAGCTGGAAAAGCAAAGATGGCCTTTTAAGAGATGGAAAATGTTTCTGTCTCTTCTAGTTCTTCTCTGTCGAATGGCTTGTATTTATTTTGATCATTCTAAGGAAGTCCAAGGAATGCCCACGTCAGAACATGGTGACCAGAGTTTGGGCCTCCTCCGGTTTTGCCCTGAGACTCTCAGGAGACGCTCTCTGCTGGGACACATTGCACTATCATCACCAGCTTTCATCTCAACACTTTAAAGTGTTTTTCCATTAGTTTGGTTTGAGTTTTGTTTGTCTTTTTGCAGAGCTGGGGACCAAACCCGGAGTATCAAGCATGCTACGAAGGTGCTTTACCACTGAGCTAGACCCCAGCCCATAGCTCACTAAAGATCACTCGTGTGTGTGTGTGTGTGTGTGTGTGTGTGTGTGTCTATTTAGTCCATTGGTATGCAACAGAAATGAAATCTTTGTGTCATCCACTTTCTACCTTAAAAACATAAAATTGCTGTGTTTGTTACAATTTGCCATTAAATGACTACTACAATATTATATAATACAAATGTATTTATTTTAGACATTTTTCAACCATGAAACTAAACTCCTCACAGAGGTATTCATTAATCCACATATCTCCAAGATACTGTATCTTTATTTAGCTTGAGCATTTGGTTCTTAAAAATTATGTCTCACTGGCTTACATTTTAGCATTTCTGCAATATTTGAAAATAAGCAGAAGGTTTGTAAACAGGGGGTTTAAAAAAATTAAAATCTAAATTCCTAGCTGATGAGGGAGTGCCAGCCAACATATGGCATGATCAATGTTGAGTCTCGTTTTATTTGATCCAGCTTATCCACACACTGAATGGGGAGGTGGAGGAGTTTCATAAGCAAAAGTTAATTTACAAAATGATTAAGGTAATGGTTACCTACCTAAGCTTCCTCTTTTTTCAGATTATTTTCTTCCACCCACACACACCAAGAAACAGGAAGAATAATAACTACTTAACTATAATATTCATATTGGTACTATTAGTAAACTAATGATAAATTTATGTTGAACTTTGGACCATAATTTAAAGTACTCTCTTTGCTGTGTTGATTTTTTTCTTCTCATACTGCCATCTTAGCGTAGAATATTTGACAACCATTTGTGAAGCATTTCTTATTGGATTCAAAACCAAATAAGATGCAGTTCCTTCCTCAAATTGTAATTAAACAAAATATGGCAGGCATAAATAAATAAATGTGTGCACTAAAAGCATATAAGGAGATAATAGGCCACACACAGTAAAGTACATAATTGATGTTACCCTGGAAAGTATCAGGAAGAGTTTTGCAAAGGAAGGGGCTTTTGAGTGGTCTACAAAGGAATATGAGGCAGATATGGAGACACAGAGCAGCCCAGGCTGCTTCTGTGGGAGAAAATGTATGTGTTGGGGCTGGGGGTTTGTGTATGTGGGTGATGTGATTATATATATATATATAATTATATATAATAATATATATATTTTTTATATATATAATTATATATATATAATTATATATATATAAAATATTTTATTTTATATATATATTATATATAATATATATAAAAACATTACATGTGACGCATAGGTTACATATGTAAAATGTATTATATATACATGAATAAATATAATAAATGAATGTCTTACAAACATTTCTAAATACATACACATCCTCAGATACATGTGTGTATTTTGTGTTCTGTAAAGGAAGGCAGCCATTTTCACAGCCTATGAATGTTATTACACATCCCTTCTCTGGCCCTCCATTTCTGACTTGACCCACAGTTTTGTTTTTTAAAATGTTTACTGTCATATTGAAAGCCAGATAGTACCCAGAAAATATTTAAAATTTAAAATGTGTAATTTTACTTTTAATTCATTTACGTGTAAATTCTACAAATACATATATTTTAAAAAACATCACTCTGTCATTTCATTGTTTTGTCGAGTTAAATGCAATAACTTCAAATACATTGGTGCCACCTCGTGGTTCTTTTCTATATGACAGACTGCTGATAAATTCATTACTTTTTCCTTTTGTTGTAGAAAACTTTAAAAATACTGTACTAAAGTATCTGCTCAACGACAATTTATTTTATTAAGAATTACATTGGAACAATAAATATATTTAGTCACTGGGTTCATCACAAAATGGGCATTTTCATAAAGGGCTTAATTTCTAAAATTGTACATTTGAAGGGTCTGTCACTGAGATATAAACATAGCATGAAGCATGGATACAGAACCCTGAATGGAAATCATGTCTGTCTCTTTATTAACTTTTGTGGGGAAAAAAAGAATTTTACTTTATTGACTATTGAATGATATCATTTGCTTGGGAAAGAGAGGAATATCTGAAGAAAGGATCATTGCAACAAGTAATTTTTCTTGCTTAATCATAAACTAGGCAAAGAATAAATATTTGAGAGTCTTACACCAACAGTGGCTTAACACTGTTGGGATGTAGATTGTGTATCTGTACTTAGACCTCAGGAAGTTCTATGCCATACACAAGTGGCCCCTCAGACAGCATGCCCTACTTCCCCTCTCTGCAGAAGGCCGAACAATAAATTCCAAAAACAGGCTGCTTTGACTCATGGCATGTTTTTACTAAATGACTTCACTATGGAGAAAAATAGTTGCATTAAACTGGGGAAGATTCATAATGAATGGATAGCAAACGGCCCCACAGGAACCCACTTAGTAAATATGAGGTCTGACAAGGGTATTTGGTAAACAACTCTGTGAAACAAGACTCTGAATCTCTGGAGTGATCTATGACCCTGTCCAAATTAAGACAATCCATGAAGCAAACAAACAAAAATAAATTGTTTTTACTTTGCCTTGGCTCTTTGGGATCATCTGACATTGATTTGATTCAATTTTGTTACAGTGAAAATATATTAAATTATTATATTTCAGAAGGAATCAAAACATTTTTAATTAGAAAACACTTCTTGGGGATTTATCACCATCCTGAGGATGCTAAGCATTATATTGATGGGCTCTACATGTAACTGTCAAGAGATGAAGAATCTAAATAAGTAGCTGGCTGGTTTGAGATCTATAGAGCAATCTTTTCCAATGTTTGATCGAATTGTCTAATTTACATTTGAGGGAGGGAAAAAAAGAGCCGCTGATGTCTCTTAATATGTAATAGTTTCAAAAGCAGAACTCACTTTACGTGAACTTGCCTTCCCATCTCCCCTTACTTTTCCTCTCTTGCTTGTGGCACTTGACAATACCTACAGATCCATTCGGGCCCCCTACCATACAAGGAATTCACTAACTAGAGAGACAATTTACAGCACTGTAAAAATGTATGCAAAAAGGTTCATAGAAAACAAAATAAGGAAATAACTAGAAAAATCAAAGAGTGCATTGCCTAAGTTCTGAAGGAAGGGTAAGAATGATCCAGGAGAAGAATGGAAGAAATTTCCAGTCAGTGGCAAGAGAATGTGGAAAATCTTGAGTGTATGAAGAGAAGGAGGGCTAGTGAGTGCCAGCCCCACAGGATGAACACAACCGGTTTTTGAGAAAGTAGGGTTGAAGTCATACAATCAACCACGATTGCTCAGTGAGTGACTATCAAACTCTCCCACGGTATCTGACCCTCCTCCTGATGCTTGTTCTACCCTAACCTCAGACATTAAAGGCTTACAGTGAACACTTCATCTTCTGTTCCAAACAACTGTGTGTCTCTCTATCACTATTTCAATCTCAAAGTCATTTTGACTGTTTTCTTCTTTCAGATTTCCCTGCTACCACACAAATCAAATCAATTACTAGTTCCAAATTTTCCTGAGCAAAACTTCATTGATACTTTTTTTACACAGATTCCAACTATTATCATCCAGAAACCTTATTCCTGTTCACCTACCCCCCACAAACTGGTTTCTCAACCCTGTGTCCTGCTCTCTTCCATCGTTCCTGCATATTGCCACTGCACAAATGGAACATATTACATTGTTTGCTGTGGTTTTATATGCAAAAAAAAAAAAAAATTTTCCAATGACAGAAAAAAAGAAAAATCTAATCTTGACATTCAAGGCTCCCAAAATATGGTCCTAAGGTAACTCTTTAATTCCATTTAATAACATGCTGAATTATCAGTGAGATCCAAATGATAAAAATTATACTGTCACATAATGAGCACTTTGAATAACTTGACATTGAAACAAGTGTTCTGTGGGCTTTTTCCTGTTTAGTCTTTATTAAACTTCTCAATGGACATTTTCCCCCGTTTTGCTGAAAAATAAGCAGACATAGAGATTTAACAAGTTGTTCACATATTCACAGGTAGTAAATGATAGAGCAAAATTTGAAGTTATTTCTGATTCTTAATGTCAGGCTATACTTTTGTTCTAATTCCTCTCTCCCTCTCCCTCCCACCTGCCTCGTTTTACCTCACAATAATCTCTTAAGGCAACATTATTGTATCAGAATGCCTCCATTTTTTCCCCATAAAAATTCAGCCCATCTGTTAAATCCTACTCAGAGCCTACTTTCCCCATAAACACTTCCTACCAACTTAAGTCAAAGTCACCTCTCCCTCCTGCCAAGCCAGTGGTTTCCAACTTTGGCTGCACATCGGAGTCACCTGTGGAGACTGGATATAATTGGTCTGGGAGCCACCTGGGCATCAAGATTTTTTAAATCTCTCAAGGTGATTCCAATGTGCAGCCAAGGTTGAAAAACACTGCTCTAAAATCTTAAGCAATTTTTTGTTAGACCCCATTGCTCTTTCCACAATTAAAATTATAGACATGTACGATTATTCAGGAATGGATCTGTAAATGTTTTACCTGTGAGTGAGGTTGCTGAACATGACTAGTAATCTTCAAACTTTTTTTTGGCAAAATACTTTGTTTAAAATCTTCTGGAGACATACAAACAAATGAAAAATGTTGAATATAATTTGTGGTAATAGAGAAGGGAAACCTCAAATCCCACTAACTGCCTCTTTCCTCCATTACAACCTTAGGGTCTCTCTGGGAACTACATAAAAACTTTGGGATGTCAAAGATCAAACCCAAATATATTGAGTTAGAGAAGTGCCTTCTGTCTGGAATCGTCTCACATTCTGTGTTACCATAGATAAATTTAAGACGAATTATCTATACGTTAGCTATATTACTGTACTATTTCTTTCCCACTGGTGCATTATTTAACTAATGGAGTTTCTAAGGGAATCATGTTCCACTAAGAAAAAAATAGTATTTTCAAATAGCCTAGAAATGGCATCATGCACCAAAGAGCTGGTGTTAATATTGCAAACTCAAAACTACCTCTGAGGACAAATACTAGCATATCCCTTTTGCTGGTGAAGAAATTGAGGGTTCAGGGGTTAAGTGACTCATCTCAAGTTGTTGTACCATTTAGTGGCACACTCCCAACCTTTAATCCTGTTTATTCTATTTCTTATAAATATTGTATGAACCTCTCCTGTACCTGCCACCACAGGCTTAAAAACATTCCACTAATGAGTAGCACAGAGCTGTCTCTAAGCTACTTGGAACCAAAGTTCAGCCAGAATTGAGCACAATAGACAATTCACAATACATTTCCAGAGATCAGCAGGTGAAAACAAGTACACAATAGAATTTTCCATCCACATAACATAAAGGGTACTAGAGACATTTTACTTCAGTGACAAATACAAAATAAAGCTATTTGTAACACAAAAGAAGTGGTCTATTGAATTTGGATTCCAACTTTCAAGTAAAGATTAAAGAATAAATAAACAATGAAGAAACTCTGTTATTTCAAAACATACCAAATATTTACAAAAGGTAGTAAATTTAAATAAATATATATATTCTGATGTGGGTGACTGAGTTTCCCAAAAAAAAAAAAAAACTCAGTGAATCATAAATCATTTTTATTCCCAGTTTTCTCCTCCTTCCCCAGCAGACCTTTTTCCTTACTACATGAGGAGCAGGGCAGAGGTCTGCCATGCTAAACTGCCACAAGAATTCAGGGGATAAAAATGCACCGTGCCAAGGGGGCTCTTGTGTCACATTAGGAAGGCACCCTCACAAGGTCAGGCTAATGACACAGGAGAGCACACATTCATCCTCAGAGACTGACTCTTATCAGTGTTATGTATCTTATTATTTGTACCAGCAATCTTTAAAATGTGAAAGGCACATCATTTCCTAGATATTGCACGGTAATTCTCTTATTTTTAACAATCAAATAAAAAGAAGCCAGAAAGAACAGAACTGAATAATTGAAGTCTAATTTGAAAGACTTTACTTCAATATCCAACTTCTTATTCCTCAATGAAAGATCAATCTGCCTTCATTTCTTAAATATAAGAATTGTGAGGATTAGAAAGTTAGCTGAGTTCATTTCAATTCATGCATATTTATGACATTTCTTCAGATTTCACACTTGGCTAATAATTTTGCCTTAATTATGTGTTTGGGAAACACGACTTTCACTCATTTTAAGCAGAAACTTTATTAACTCTAATTGATATCCAAAATAATTGAGAAAAACTGTTAGACTGGCATTTAAATAATATAGGGGGAAAATATATGTAAAAGCATAATTTGGACATAATATGTTGAAAGTCTAACTTCCCTCAGTTCTCTTCTGAGGGAATGAACTCCAGGAATTTCTTAGACATAGGTTGTCAATTGGTCACAGTTATTTGGAGCAGGGTGGATATTCGACCCTAAAGCAGCCATTTTTTTTTTTTTTTTTTTTTTTGGTGCCTGTCACAAGATTCTGTCTTTTAAAAAATGCCCTCAGACTGGATGGCAAATGCAAAGATTTAGACAGTTACCAAGAACAGAAGTTAAAAGAGTTAACACAGAGGTGGGTAGAGATAAAAAAAAAAATAAAATAAAAAAGAAGAGCTCAAGAAGAAAGAATGCTGGCCCCCATCTTTGGGGAAGACACACGAGATGACCATGTTATTACCAGAGCAATGTTGAATGCTGAACAGAATTCCACTTCTCCCTAGGGCCAGCTACAGAATTAAGTTTCATTCAAATGTGGGCCTGAATATGCAGCTTTGCAAGCTACTTCCTGATCTTCCTCAATCAAATCTTCTAATGTATACTGTAATTGAACAAGATCTCTGTTTCTTACAGCTCAATAAACACATAAGGCCACATGCATGAAATATCTTTAATTGGACATGATCAGTAGGGTTAAATATCACTGTTTTAGTGTGGGTTGCTCTATTTAGTAACCACATATTTTTCAGATTGTCCATTTTATTTCTAGAGCATTAATCTGCAACACCAAGTAATCCGAACCTGCATTATAAGTTTTCAAATGGTATGATAGCAGAGAGGGAAGAGCACAGATTGAATTATTCATTCAAAACACAACTCTATTACCTATAACTCTGTGATCTTAGTATGTTCCTTAAATTCTCTTGGTCTCCGTTTCCTTGTCTATCAAAGAAGTATTAATTGTACCTGCCTCGTAGAGGTTTTGTGAAAACTAAAATGAATTAGCATTTGTAAAGCATTTAGAACTTCAGCTGATAATAAGCACTCTCTAAGAACCAGTTATTAATTTTACTACTACTTAAACAGGAAACTAAAGATTAGAAGATCATATTCCAATTTTAAAACAGCATCATCTACTTCAAAAAGGGTGATTAATCTTAGTGGAAACTGGTGATGTGTTTCACCCCCAATGTGCTCTCATTAGGATTCTACTGAAATTTGAAGATGAAATGAAAGCAACTCTCAAAAGATACCAATTAGGCACATCAGTTCATTACAAGTAATTCTGGATACAAGACTTGGCAAGGAAAATGTGCTCAGCCCAAATACTCTAAGCCTTTCTATTACACAGACAAGCACCCTATGCTATTCATAAAAATTCCAGGCCCCAGGATATTCACTAGAGCTATTCATCAAATAATTTAAACAGCTGATAAAGAGTTGACCGAAACAGAAATGATTGAATTTCTCTCTAAGGAGCCAGAGTGAATTTCTGGCAAAAACAAGAAGCTATTATGTCATGTCCAATTTATTTGGTCTAGTGATTCAAAGAACACTGTCCCATCCATTATCATCATTTCCCTTTCTAAAGGTTCTTATATTCATTAGGAAATGTCCTAGGTTACCCGAAAGAGTTCACATTCATTATCTACATTAGGTGGAATAAACTGGACATGGCCTAGCAGAGTGATAAAACCATATTAACAAACAGACACTGGACTTTAGCAACTTAAAGTGGCTTTTAGGGATGCTCTCAAAGGCCCTGCCCTTCCCTCCCCACCTGCTTCTGTCAGCACGGTGTACCCAGCCCTCTTTTCCTCCCAGCACTCAGGGGTAGGTGGTTTTTATAAGCAAGAGGATTAATAGGCCCAGGAACAGATGCTCTTTTACAGTAAGTACTATTGCAATATCCAATTGTGCTTTATGTGCGGTTGATAGCAATCACTCCCTAAAGAGACATTTCTTAAATACTTCTCTATTTTAAGATCCACATTTTGGTAATTTTATTAAGTTAGAAATTAAACACTTGCTGGCTAAAGTGTATCACTGACTGTGAACAAACTGTGTTCAGAGACCCTTTTAAAGTATATATCCTCTGGATCGTTCAAGCTATCGTTCCCCAACTAAATTCCAAAGAAAATTGGTGAGTACTTAGGACAGAGATGAGAAATCCAAAGCACAGCCAAAGGATTTCAAGGCATCCAGAAAACAGTTGAAGATCTCCATTGTCACAGTTTTGGGCCTAAGAACTGTTTGTGGAACTTATCAGTTACATTTTTATGATAAAAAGATACTGGCTATTTCTTTTGCTTTTTCTAACAGAGAATATATTCCAAAGTTTGTGGGGTTGTTTTTCGTTGTTGTTGTTGTTGTTGTTTTTGTGTTTTTGTTTTGTTTTTTTCTATGTAAGGGGAAGCATTAAATCTAGAAATTGCATTAAATTTGAGTTTTTTCAGCCCTGACTTAATTCTAAAATAATACATATATCCTTCAAGAGTGATGGGAAGACATTAATGAAATGAATTATTTATTGTTTAGTTCATTCATTATTTTTTTTTAAAGAGAGAGTGAGAGAGGAGAGAGAGAGAGAGAATTTTTAATATTTATTTTTTAGTTCTCGGCGGACACAACATCTTTGTTGGTATGTGGTGCTGAGGATCGAATCCGGGTCGCACACATGCCAGACCAGCGCACTACCTCTTGAGCCAAATCCCCAGGCCTAGTTCATTCATTATTAATATTATATAGTACCACACTCTTTCAGTTATTTTAGTAAAAGTAAGGCAGGGAAGAAAATCAAGAAAATGAAAAGTACAAAAGAGAACATCGAAATTATGGTTTTGATTTTATTCTTTTTTTTAAGTGCCTGCACTTCAATACAAGTCATCGCTGGCTGTATCTCTTTTTCCTTACTGAAGTCATTTATCATCTTAGTGACTCTGTATAATCTTGTTCTGATCTATGTTTCCTCACAAGAAAAAATGTTCAGTAAATTCAGGATCTTTTTTGTAAAACCTTTGACCATTTTTAAATATCAGCAACTTTATATGTTTACATATGCATATGTGCAGATATGATAAGCATGTATGTATGTGTGAAATCATATGTAGACACACATATACATGAATATAAACATACATATATATAGTTGATAGATTCTACATATACTATATCCATATAATATGTAGTTAATAGACTATGTGACTATATCTAAATCTTTACAGCAACATCTATATATTCATGTAAAGAGAAACACCTTTTTTTTTCTTTTTCAGATCTTGAATTCCTTGGGATATTTGATAGAAATCTCTGTGTGGTCAACTTTTTATTGCTGGGATTAAAACAAGCTGGCCACAAACAACTTAAAGGAGGAAAGACTTATTTTTGGCTCCTGGTTTCAGCTGGGCTCCATTGCTTTGTTCCTGAGATGATAATTAGGTGTGGACCAGGAAAGTGGGAAGCAAAAGTAGGGGGAGAAAAGGGTCAGGGAAAGATACAGTCCCCAAGTATATATCTCCAGTGACCTACTTTCTTCAACCATGTCCACCTGACCTATGTTTTTCACTACCTCTCAGTAGTTCATCCAGATTAATAACTCATCAAGTGGATCAATCCACTAAGGAAGTTACAGCCCTGGATAATGCTTCACTGAGGACCAAGTCATCAAAACATGAGACTTTGGGGGACATTCCAGAATCCAAATCACAACAATCTGCTAAGGAAAAGTCTCCTATGCACATCTACAAAACCAAGGAGACCTACAGAGATCATGTCTTTGGATCAACACACAGTGATCAGCAAAAAATAATGATCTCAGAGAAAGCAGTAGAGAGGCATTATAACGAGTCATTATTTCATATACAGTAATGAAGAGGGCAAGGAATAACAATCTTCCTCTGGTTTTATTTTCAAGTCACAGCCCTCTGCTGTGAGGAACCCTAAGATAATGGCCATCGACCCAGACTTTTCATTATCTTTTTGTTCGTTGTACCTCTTCACCATTCACACTCTTAATAATGGGAATTATATTTTTATTTCCATTGGTTATTACATGGAGGAGCGGGAAAAAAATGACATGTGGCCCTGGAAAATTGGCAGGTATTATCAGAAGATCTAATGGGAGTGGAAATTGGGGTGAAACTAGAATGTGGATCCCTAATTCCAAATCACTCCCTTAAGCAAAAAGGCATGCCATGGGTACTGATCAACTCTTTTTGCACCTACTGTCTACTTTTAAGACTACTTCCTGGGAAGAGAGACTTCCCTTTCTTTGAGAATGCTAAAGATTACATGGTAGTTAAGTCTCAATAATTCATATCCAATCCCAGGTAGAAAAACAGAGAGCTATTTTTGGCAACTAATAACTATCAACCCCACTATTTTTCTTTTATTGTAGCCATCATGGTACTTTGTGATTGGCACAATTTCAGAAATGAAGCAGTGACCACGTTAATATAATGTTAAAACATGTTACTGGCCACAGGGTGTCCTCTGTGCTCCAGAATCAGGAAATATAATTTAACTCAGCACAGTTTTTAATCAAATCTTATGAGTCAAAGTAGTGCACTGTGTTCTCCAGGATGTTCCCAGTTGAGAGCCTTCACATTTCCTTTGGAAAAGGAGTGGGAGAGTTTTCATCTTATCCAGGAAGCATATTGCCTCTTTCTGAGGTTCAGGATTTATAACATCATGAACATATTCGTGCTCTTACCCTGCATCTTTCTCAAAACACATCAAGTCCCCTTTGTAAGTGAAGTTGATTCTATTCCGAATATGAGAAACTTTCACAACATTATTATGGAGACTTTGGAAATAAAATGAAGAAAATAAAGGCCTTTACAAAAATTCCTGGCCTTTCACTACTATTACTCCTAAGAGAAATTAAGTCTGAGCACAGATAGAAAATGAGAAAGCAATTCAGCAAGTTCAAAATTGCACTGACCATCTAATTACTCTTAAATTATGTTTGACTTAAGATTCACATGGGGGCTTTGCACAATCAGGTCCCTCCTTTGCTAACTTTTTAAATGTATCCTACAAATTCTAACAGAGCTTCGGGAGAGTATGCAAGTCGGCAAGTAGTCAAGACAATGATTTTAAAATATCACCAACATTCTTAACTTGCCCTGTTATTTTTCTTAAGCTTTATATGTTTTTCTTTATACAGTTAATAAATGGTTATTGAATGCCTACTAAATTCCAAGCACCGTGCCCAGTATTGAAGATATGATAGTAAATAAGACAGATAGAGGTTCCTTGCCCTGGGAGAGCTGGTAATATTTCTGGAGACACAGACAAGCAAAGAGGCAATTCCAGTGTGATGTGTGCTTGGACAAGGAAGGGTAGTTTGCTAAGAGACCACATAAAAAAGGCACCTAGGCCGGATCGCTGGAATGAAGAAAGGGTGTTTATACACAGGAATGCCTCAGCTGAATCTTCAGTGACATTGGGCAGATGAAGGAGGATGGGTGGTTTGAAGAATAAGAGCAAGAGAGTGCCATGAAAGATGAGAGCAAATAGCTTTACTTTAAAATGTGGGAGCATTCCATCTATATCTAAAGGTTAACAGGAAAGATCCAGCCGAGGAAGAATAGGAAGCTCAAGCAGAAACCTAATAGATCAAGTGCCTTGCGAAATCATCACTGAGGAGGAAGGAGTTTGGTTCAGGAAGGGCTCATATTACACCATAATGGAAGGAAGAGAAGTTAGAAGCAGTAGTTCTCTGCTGTGAAAAGAGGAAATGAAGACAGAAATTTGAAGAAAGTAGAAAAGGATCAAAATTGCACCTATTTTCTCCCATTCTAACTACTAGCACTGCTAGATAGTGCTGAACACAAGTACAAATAGATTGTGTTACCAGTCATTTGGAAATCTCAAGATCTGTGGAGCAGCTCAAACAACGAGTGTGGACTTAGAAAATGTGGGCAGTGAAATTGACCTGGGATCAGAGTTTTTCCAGGTAGGCGACATCTTATCTGCGTAGGCTGCCATAACAAAATACCAGAGTCTAGGTAAATTAGAAAACAGACATTAATTTCTCATAGTTCTGGAGGCTGGGAATTTGAAATCAAGGTGACAGTATGATCAAATTCGCTCTCTCCTTAGGTTGCAGGCAGCCACTTTCTTGCTAAGAGAGTAGGAGCAAGCTCTCTGGTCCTTCTTCTCTTTTAAGAAGGACACTAATCCCATCCTGAGACCCCCATTGCTTAAGGACCTCATCTAAACCTAATACCTCCCCAAATTTCCATCACACTCGAGGTTATGGCTTCAACATAAAAAACTGGAGAGACAATTTCAATCCACAGAAGATGGGAAAAATGGAAGATAATTAAATATGTGATTTTAAAAAAATGGTTTGAGAGTTAGATGATGAGAATCCTCACTGAATGGGCAAGGAAGTGAATACCAGCAGGGCTTACTGCAAAGGAAAAGGTGACGGAACCATGAGCAGGTGAAGGAGCACACATAACCGGAGCAGCTCAGATCCAGGAGGAGAGATGAGAGATGTAAAGATTGAATTGATTTAAATGTTTGACATCTCTCATGTTGATTTCAGTTAACATCTACAAATACACAAAGGTCTGTATGCTTATTTTTAGAGAGAGAGAGAGAGAGAGAGAGAGAGAGAGAGAGAGAGAGAAGGAGGAGGAGGAGGAGGAGGAGGAGGAGGAGGAGGAGGAGGAGGAGGAGGAGGAGGAGAAGAAGAAGAAGAAGAAGAAGAAGAAGAAGAAGAAGAAGAAGAAGAAGAAGAAGAAGAAGAAGAAGAAGCAGCTCTGCCTTGAGGAGAGAGAAAATCTAAGGGTCAAAAAGAAACTGGCAACTTCAAAGAAGAATAAATGGCAAATGAGGTTTCTGGGAAATGAGAGAAGGTGAACAAAGAGAGCTGACAGAGATGGCCATGGACATGCCAGTAAAATTGTGCCCTATGTTTAACCAAAAAGAAAAAGAAGAGATTAATAAGAATAAATGAAATCCCTACTCTTTGTAAGATAGACTCACTGCATGGAAATGGCCAACCTCAGTAGATAATGAAGATTAAAAATGTTAATGAAGGATTGAAAGAAATGTTTAAAAAGAATAGGAGGTCAGAATCTATTGAACATAATGTGATCATTATGAAATATATTTCTAAATAGTATATTAAATTAAAGGCCCTTTTTTCTTATCCCATCATCTTTCACTAAGATAGAGGTCAGGAAATATCATCTCCTGTCTGCTGCTTCATAAACTGTACTCTCCAAAGAAGTGAATTTTCAGGAAAGGGAGAATATTCAACCATTTTAGTCACTAGTTACTACTTGACTTCCCCTCCCCCCACCTTGGCATTACTAGGGCTTGAACCCAGGGCTTCATACAAGCTAGCAAGCACTTCCCACTGAGCCTCATCCCTAGTCCTTTTTATTTTTTTGAGTCAGGGTCTTGCTAAGTTGCCCAGACTGGCCTGGAAAATGCCATCCTTCTGCCTCAGGCTCCCACTTAGCTGGGATTACAGACGTGCACCACCACACCTGGCACTACTATATATTTTTAATCACCAGAATATAGATTTGTTTAGTAAGCTACATATTTGATAGAGGCTAAAATTCTACATTCATTTTCAAGATATTTGAAAACATAACTGAGCACTACAATCTAATGCTAATACCACTGGACATTTTAGTTGAGCATTTCTCAAAATGAATTTGAAATCCCAATCCCATTTCATGTGGATAGTAATCTCAGACCTTTAAATAAGATGAAGTTTTTATTTGCTCTTTTCACTATGCTGACATTTGCATTGAACATGTAAAACAATGATGAACTGCACCACCAGCACTTCAGAATGAACCACGCAGGTTTCACCAAAATGTCTAGTGGTCACTGTTTTCCTCACAGTCAATACATCCATTTTCATTTAAGAATGTCCCTCATCAAAAAAAATGAAATTATTAAATACGGACCCTTGAGAACATGTCTTTTAAAAATTCCATGAGATGAAATGAGAGGTATATTTAAGACATTTCTATTGTATACCATAGGATGATAGCTGTTGAGGGGGAAATCATTTGTACAGTTGTTTTAAGTTGCAAAATAGCTACTATTTTCATAAAACATATTTTTTTATGAATAAGGCTGACTGGTAGACAGATGTGGTTATTCAAATCTGTGGATATTCAAATACATCCAATTGGATATTTGGCAAATAGTTTCTCAAAAATGAATAAAGTGAGTATATCACTTAGAAAAAAACAACTGACAGTATTTTTTTTTTAACTTACAAGATGTGATACATTTTACCACTTCTACTTTTAACATATTCCAGGCACTTTAGAACATCTAGAAAGTCTAGCTATTTTAAAGAAAGTACTTAGCATTTTTAACTATAGTAAAAAGAAAGTAGTAATGAGAAATAAAAGACACATACAAAACAACAGTTATAATAGGAGAATGTCTTTTACATGAAAGCTCTCTTCCACAGGATCTCCTTCTTCTCCCCATCAAAGTCTTCTCCATGCTCTAACCCACTGAACAAACGTGGACAAGTGCCACTCCTAGAAGTGGTCTAACAAATCCATTTCCCAAAAGACACTTCTGAGTTTTTTGAATAAATGGGCCTTTCTTTACAAGACATCCCTCTATCATCCATGGCAATCTCTTTACATTTACATTACATTAAATGTTCAGATGTAGCAAAAATTTTAAAAGGTTAGGGAGGCAAGATGAAATCAGCTTTTGTACATTATATACACAGGCCTTCTACCAACGATCAGTAAATCCTCTCAAATGGTGCTGAGCATTTCCAATTGGTCAAATATAGTATTTTACTCTACTATTTTGTCTTTGGTAGAAAGAACCACAGTGGCCGGAGGAGCTACTAACTGTTCCAGAGTCTCACAAATCCGCAGGTGGAAGTGTGATCCAAGTGCAGTCTCCTGGGACCAGGTGTCGATGCCGTTTCACCATGGCCTACAGGGACGTAGAGCCTGCCGGCTCTGACAGCATTTATTGCCAGTAACAATTTAAGTTTCAAGTGAAGCTTCCATTAGCTTGACAGCTTCCCAATACTTACAGACTCTTCTGAGGCATTTGTTAGGGAAATTAATGAATAGAATTTCTTGACATTGTATGATGAAATTCAAAAACATGCATAACTCAGGGTCACAATGTTTTCCAAATGTTCAATGCATCATATTGCAAAATCACACAAGGGTAAATTCAAATTACATTGTAGATTGTAATGTCATGGAACATTTATGAATATAATTTTAGATTCCATATTACAGTGAATCTTAGAGGAGCTACTAATTTGTTAGTTTGTAGGATCAAAGAAGACTATTTAGAGATATCTGAAAGCTATTAATATATTCTTCCCTTTTAAATTACAGGCGTGATGTGTGGTACAAAGCTGGATTTTCTTCATTTATTTCAAACACGGCAACACATCAGGAAAAAAATGACGTGTAAAAGTAGATATAATCCAATAATCCTCTATTAAGACCCATATTAATGAGATTTGCAAAAATATAAAAACACTGTCACTCTTTTCACTAAATTTTTATTTGAAAAATAGTTATTTTATACATAGGTACATATTTATATGTATACGTACATATGTGCACATATATACTAGGGATTGAACTCAATGATGATATGTCACTGAGCTACATCCCATGTCTTATTTATTTTTTACTTAGAGACAGGGTCTCACTAAGTTTCCAAGCTGGGCTTAAACTTTGGATCCTCTTGCATCAGTGTCCCAAGTAGCTGGAATTTCAGGCACTCACCACCATGCCCAGCAAAATATCTTATCTTTGTTAACATGAAATGGGATTATTGTTGGGTTTTAAATGAGTTAATATTAAATTTGGGGTTTAATTCTACTTACTATGATATTAGTATATATAACCAAAAGTTCTTTGGTGTCTTCAATAATCTGTCAGAGCAGAAAAGGGTCTTAACAGCAAAGTTGTGAGAATTCCTGATTTTGTTAAGAAAAATTTATCAATTATGATTTCCATCATAACCACAAATTAAGTTTTTGAACCTTAAATTATGTTGTCCTTATTTCACACATTACACCAGTCAAATAAAAATATCAGGGACTCAAATTTGCCATTACTTTTGTAAAGACTATAAATCAAGTCTCCTGGAAATAGGCCTAAGGAACTTGCAATGGCACCATATTGTACTAGCAGCCCACATGTAGCAATTTTTTTCTCATGTTTCAAATTGAAAAACATGTTTTTGATCCTTCCCCTTCTAAGAGTGTTTTGCTTCCCAGAGCACAGTATAGGAGACTCAGATCACAATTCCTTACTTTTCTTCTTCATTTGGGAATCTTAAACCTGTACAAATCAAACTCCCTTCAGTTCCCCTAGACATCCCAAGAGAAGCCTGCAAACAGGACATCTGCAATGAAAATCAGACTTTCAATCCACAGATCAAGGTTTATATAGCTGGCCAAGATCTTAACAATGACCCTGAATTTATACAACACATATGTGTTTAATAAAAAGAAATACATGATATTTGTTATGAGAAACTAATGTAACTCAATTTTTAAAAATAAATAAATAACAGCAGCTTCTACCTTAAGGCCTGTCCTAAAAAAGGGGGCGTGACCCTTGTCCTTGGAAAAACCCACAGAGCACTCCTAAGCACATACCCACCTGCTGAGTTGTTTGTCTGTAAATGACAGGAGAGGTCTGGGTGCCAGGTGTCCCTGACTCAGTCAGGCTAGGTGAGGACCCACAGCAACCCCCCTAGCTACCTCCAATCAGCGTAGGACAGAGAAAATACTTGGAATACCAAATGACCCCCAAGTAGTTTATGGTGGTTGATAACATGTTGGGAAACCATGTAGTTTAGCACGTACACCCCTCATGGCCTACACCAATCAGTTCAAAAGAATTCCCCTCTTATATTAACCAATCACCCCTACCCAAATTGTTCCCGCCATTGAATATGCTAATCAATATTAAGGATTGTTGTTTGACTTTCCCATGGTATGGAATGATTTTTGCTGTATGATGTTGTGACACATAGAGTATCCCCCCAAAACCTATAAAATCCCACTGAACAAAGGACCAGGACTTACTCCCTGGGACCACTGCGTCGGCAACGGTTGTGAGTCAAGGCTTGAGCTTGCAATAAAGACTCTTGTGTGACTGCATCAGATTCGGCTCCTGGAGGTCTATTGGGGTCCCATGAATCTGGCATAACAGTTAGAAATATTTTAAAAATACTTTTACCAATACAGATGTTTGTATACAAGGAAATACAGAGGTACAAATGTGGGGGTGGGGTGAAGAAGACTGGAGATTGCAGGGAAATCTGAGCTGTCACAAACTAAGAAATGAGCAAAGGGGCTTCTTGGCCCATGGTCAATTGTCTGTGCCCTGGATATAGATAAGCTTTATTAAAGTCATGTAGAATATTCAAGAAGAATTGCTTCAGACTCCATTGTGTGTCCTGTAGCAATCCTATCTGTCTCTTCCAGTAAATTCCTGAACATTCAGAAGAGTGGACCAAGGGGTAGGGATAGCAAGGTATTTTTTTCCTGAGTCAGTCCTCTTCATAGCATGTTTCTCCAGGGCTGCTTAGCTCTTCCATTGATAGTTTGCATTTTCTTTACCCTCCAAGTTCACATTCTTACTTTACCTTTCAAAAATCATAGAATACTAATTTTTACCTAAGCAAATTGCAGTCAGCTAAAAGTCTGTTTCCCAGCCTTCCTTGTCTCTAAGGACTGATCAATAGCATAGCTTTAAAATTCTGTGTAAATGGAAGTCTTTTATAAAACTTCAGAAAGCTTTAATAGGAACGAGGGAATATGCCCTCTTTTCTCCTTCTCCCCAGAATGCAGACATGTTGCCCTACTGGAGTGTCTATATGGGTAACTGCAAGGACGAGAGCCATTCTCAGGGTGGCAGTGTGGAGATCTGGCTAGAGCATGAGTCCCTAATGACCATGAAGCCACCGTACCTACCATAGACAGCTTTCCCCTAGATTTCCTTATGTGAGAAATAAACTCCCCATTGTATTTAGGCCATGTTCTTTCAAGTTTCTTGCCACCCAGAGCCGTGCCCAGTTCTGCACCAAAATATAAGCAGCACCAGGCTATTTTAAACAAAATACTTTCCATGGAAACTTGGTGCTAACAGATGGGGAAGTATTGAATGGAGAGGTGACACTGCCGACACAGTAGAGATCATCACTGTTTCTAGATATTTGTTCTCATTTCTCTGACACCAAAATGCACATCATTTTTCACATACAGTCACAAGCCACATGATGTCTCCTTACATCATGTCCATAAAGCTCTCCTCCCCTCTAGTTTGACACTTCCCTTAAATTCAGTCTTGTTTACTCTCTGTGACTCCAAACACCTGCAACTTGTATTGTCAAACAGTTCACCTGTCTTCCTCCCACCCCCTCCACCCAAACTACCCCCACAGCTTGCCTTTCTCAAGTAAAAATGCCATCAGAGCCTATCTCAGCACTTTCATCAACAAAAGAACTCCTTTCCCTGGAGATAAATTAAGCAATTCCATTAAAAAAGAAGCAGCAGCAGCCACAATCAGGCTTTTAATAGCATTTTTCTATCCCATCATTACTTAATTAAGAAGCAGCAAAAATACAACTGTGAAAATATAATGAAATTTAAAAGTTCCCCGCAGGTTTTAGCAGAGATTTTGTGTAGCATTAAAAAAAAAAGACTTAAAAATTTTAAACAAACAACAAAAAACACCCATCCAGAAAGGCCCAAACCCAGCTCCTGCCAGTGCTCCTGTGACTAATGCAAAAACAGGAGCCATTCTCCATTCTCTTCCAACATTGCACATGCTTCAGTAAGCAATCTGTCATTGTCCCAGCTTCCAGCCAGCTCTGCTGATGCATGGGGACAGTGCCCTCCTAA
Source organism: Urocitellus parryii (assembly GCF_045843805.1). Lineage (NCBI taxonomy): Eukaryota > Metazoa > Chordata > Mammalia > Rodentia > Sciuridae > Urocitellus > Urocitellus parryii. Next base: position 124,153,471 of record NC_135539.1, on the reverse strand, counting down.
GCCTGCACTGCTCACTACATCTGTTATGGGGTTCATCTCTGAGACTGTCGCAGCTTCTCTCTTAAACACAGCATATAATACTCACAGTTTTACCCCTTCACCACCTCATAGCTTCCAATTAAGGCACATTCTCTAGAACTTTGCAATATAATTCACAGATTTCTTTTCAACCTCAATTACTGCAATTATCCCTCAATTTTCACCTGGATGATTGAATCAGGACCCCTACTTTGCCTCTTAATTTCCAATATGCTTTCCCTTCACTCTATCCCTGGTACTATACCTATATTCAAACTTGTCACCTTTTAAAAATTCCCCACCTTTAAATCTTAAGCTCTAATTTTCTACCACAAACAATTTTTTTTAGCACCGCCTCCCTCCCCCTGTTCCATTTAACCACATTTTTAAGCTTGGGAAAAGAAGGCTGAGCAAAAGAGTCTCAGCTTCTCTCCTTAGGCACTTAAAAAAAAAAAAAAAAAGATTGAGAAAAGCACCACCTCATCTTCAGCAAAATTAAGGAAAGTCCATAACCCAGAATAAGACTATATGTGAGCTTTGGAGTACCATGAAAGTTAGATCAAGGGCACTTGGAATGTGGGACAGGATCTCAGCAGAGCCCAGGCATGTGATCAGAGCAGGGCTCACCCTAAAAGCACCACACTAGACAAACAGAGGTCCCTGTTGGAACAGCAGAGTTCCAGCAAACAGGTGGGCAGAGGTGCCTGATACCTTTATGCTGCAGAGCAGAGGACCGAGAAGTAGAAATGAAAGAGGAAGTCTACAGAAAAGCTATCTTTGCCATGGAAGTGACAGAGCAGAAAATAAAGTATGAGTAACAGAGAGTTGTGTGTGTGCTGATCTGAGCCAACCGGAAAAGAAGATCTCAGCACACCTGCAGGTGCACGTGGAGAAACACACAGGTGTGTGCACACATGTCACACCATTCCAAAATAAAAACCTGTGTTACATTGGACTTCACAGAGCCTCAAGGGAACTTCCTGCTACCTCAGGGTACAGGAGTGGGGGAGAACACCTTTGAAGGAAACTGTCTGCCCTTCACAGCCCACTTTCCTCTCTGAGGCCCCTCATAACTCAGCAGGGAGGCTCCCAATCCAGGATGAACAATACAAAAAAATAATAAGCCAAGGAAAGAAAAGGGAAGTTGAGGAGAGAATTCACTAAACAAAAGGCAGGGGAAGATCATTGGTCAAAAAAATAAAGACAAAATAGGTGATGGTTGTATGCATGATCCCCTGACTGTAAAGTAATATTCTATTTCCAGCACCTTGCAGAGTGGCCTGAACATAATAAATATTGCATCTAGATCTGATCACCAAATAAGTGATTTTGTTAAGTGTCCTTTTGGACATTATTGGTCTCCTTGAGAAAATGACTGGAACATTTGAGCCTTCCTGGATTCCTAAAATGAAAGAAATATGTGTAATTTTCTGTGCTATTTAATTAAGGCAAGTCCTTTTAAAGTCTTATTACCATAATTCAATGTGAATTTTTTATTCCTTTACTATGTGCAGATTAAATCTACTACCATAGATTTTAAAATGAGCTCTTGAGTCACTGAATATCTACTATTTAATTAATTCTTAATTATAAAAGGTAAAGTTCTTGATTGGTATAAAGAAGGGAAAATGCAATTTCCTCCCCACTCCACCCTGATTCTGAAATCTATAATAATAAAACCAATGCTTCCATTCTAATGTAGGGGATAGCAAACCTCAAATTTACAAATAGTGCAAGAGCACATGATTTCTTTTTAATAAATGGCACAGTAAATGGGAATTCATATTTTTTCACTGATTCAACAAGTATTTATAAAATACCTTCTATAAGACAGAAGTATGGAGTCTGAGGCAGAGGAAGTTTCTAAATCTTACTATATTGAAAGCATAAGTAACAGGTAATTGTGATACATTTTTATACCTATTTGTAAAAAAAATCTTATTCATATTTTCATGTCAAATAAAATGTAATTCTTACTAGTATTCAGTTTATTAGAGAAAGGTAAGAAAATGGCTATCAATATCATTTACTATTTTTAATGTCCTCTTTCTTTTATTGGAGTAGTAGAAAATCAAGGTTTATGACAAAATATAGAGGAAATTTTTTTCTTTATCAAATTTTGCAAAAGAAATAATAGCCCTTTTGATATGTTCCTTCAAAAACTTACTGCCACAATATAAAGAGTAACCCACAAGAAAAAGTTTAAATCAATCTGGAGAGTGCTGCATGTTATATAAACCCCCTTTTGGAAATTCACAACACTCACAAAGAAAATTAAAAGATCGGAAAGTTATTTCCCAAATTTTAGAAAACAGAAGAAATTTTGGAAAAGAACATGATCTGTTATAATTCAGAGGTACAAGATTTTCAAAGGGGTCCACGTGGAAACAGCTGAGAATGAACATAGTGTGCATCTACAGCCACACTCCATACTTCCGCCGCCATTGTGTTGAAGCTGTCCCCTTTCTAAGGACTGAGTGACCTACGTGAGCTCTGATCGTCATCCCTTTTCCCTTTCTCAAGGACTTCCTTCCTTCATCATTGTTTTTATTGATTTTTTTTTTTTTGCTGAGATGCTGATATGAAAATTTTATTTCATAACTCTCCTTTAGAGGGAAAAAAACCAATTACTTCCAAAATGTCAAGTTGCCATCTATTTCTTTGCTCCTGAGTACAACAAAATTCTGGAGAATTCATACTTGATATCTCTTCTTGACAATATTATATCATCACTCCAAGTGTTGCAATCTGGCCTTCCTCCTCACCACTTCTCTGAAATGGTTCTTGTCAAGTTCTTGAAAAACTCCACACTGCAAAATTCAGTGAAACATTTTCCAGTTCTTACCTTACTTTATAAACCCAGTGGCATGCCACATACCTGGCCTCTCTTCCTTGGGACACTAGTCTTCATCTCTGCAACACTTTTTGTTTTCCAAGACAACTACAACATCCTTCTGAATGATGTCTTTGTTTCTTCTTTTGCCCCACACCCATTAATACCCCCTACATGAGTGGTGTTGATAAAATTTCAAACCAGTTGGCTTATTCTGTACTGTACTACGCTACTTAAAAATCTTCAATAGCTTCCCCAAAACCTTGGGATGAAGTACAAGAGGTAAGATCGAGTTAGTGTCTACCACATCTTATTCATTTGCCCTGTTTCTCTCTGTGCTTTGGGATTTTCTGCTTTAATTTTTTATTTTTATTTTTTTGGTACTGGGAATTGAACTCAGGAGCACTCAACCATTGAACCACATCCACAGCCCTATTTTGTATTTTATTTAGAGACAGGGTCTCATTGAGCTGCTTAGTGCCTTGCTTTTGCTGAGGCTGGCTTCGAACTCACAGTCCTCCTTCCTCAGCCTCCTGATCCGCTGGGATTACACTCATGCGCCACTACGTCACGCTGAATTTTCTGCTTTCTTTTCTCTTCCTGTAAATGTGCTCAGTTCTTTTCCTCCTCGGGGTCTTTGTACCCTTTTCCCTTCCCTGACTGGATTGTTTTCCCCTGTTTTTCATATAGCTTTGCTTTCTTCTATCATATCTCAACTAAATGTCACCTCAGTCTATCTCTGCCAAGTCTACCTAAAATTGCCAGCATAGCTACCTGATTCTAACCTTCCTCTGTAATTAGTTTTAATAATCTGTATTGATTTTTTATTATTATTAAGAAGGGACAGTAAGTTAGGTTGGGCATTGCTTGGGCACTATTTGTTTTCTCTCAGCACAAACTCCACACATATTTGCACACATCCTACAGGTCAGGGGTCTTGTCTGTCTGGTTGACCAGCCACTATGATCCCAATGCCCATGGCAGTGCTCATGTGAAATAAGTATTAAATTAATAATTATTAGAAAAATTAACAAATGATCCTCACTGAAAACAAAGACTCTTATTTTTCAGTTTTAACTCACAGTTTAATCCCATGCCTTTGGTGGGAAATGAATCTAAGGATGTCACTGCAGACAATAATGCAGTCTGAATTCCAATGAGAAAACTTACTTACAAGGAAAATGTGGATTTTCTAAGATGACATGTATTCTTAGTTCACCTGTAGCTTGAGTATGGAAATAATTCATTGCCATTTTTTGCATGGAATTTCATATAAGAGTCACAACTTGTTATATCCATATCTCCTTTTTAGAACACAGTTAACAAAGTCTTACATTTAAAATTCTGGGTTCCAAAGAATGTTTTCCTCTCATCTTTTTCATGTAGCTTTTCACTAAAATGTAATTTGGTGTTTGGCCACTTGAGGGCACCTTAGCTCCTTTATAGACTCCTTTTGCATGAATGCCAGGTGCCTTTCAAAAAGGCAAGAATCAATTCCCTAATAACATTACATTGTGATTCTGATATTTTTAATTCTCAAACTCCTAAAATTCAAGCCAGCTATTTCTAATGCAGGAGAAAAACATTAATTTATGAAATAAGGTTATTCAGCTTGCTTCTTACAACTCTTCTGAGTTATCATATGAGGTCACAGCACTATCAGTGTTGGGCTAATGGACACAACTAGGGTGAACATGAGAATCAAGCACACAATTTTCAAAATATGCATTTTGGAGCCCCATCTGATCTACTCAGATGCACTAAATCATAACCATCAGGGGTTTAATATTAGCTTCTAAGTTTAGAAACAAAAACTCCCGAATGCTTCTCATACACATTTAGATTAGGACAAGAACCAATACTTTCAGTTCAGCTTGCAAAAGATTTTCTAAAAATGAAGTCCATAAAACTAACATATATCCACAGGATCTGAGTATAAAGTAAAAAATTGCTCATTGCCTCCCTAAGTTCTCATTCTTCTTCACAGGTTTTGATTGCTTATTTTTGTTCCAACTCCCTATTAAGGCAAGGATCATGCTTCATTGTAGCATGTTAAGCAAACCTGCTCTGCTGGTATTTTCCTTCTAGAGTCACATGCCTAGGTTGGTAGCACTAAGAAGAAACTGGCCTAAATATCGTCACAAATATCTAAAAATATTACACAGTAGATTGTGGCACCATTGAAACTTTCATGATGTTATTCCAACTTGGAGGGCAAACTCTTTGGAACTGGAAGGGGGAATAGCACGGCCTCCTCTGGACTCCTGAGAAAGCATCTCAGGACCATCAGAAGGAAGAATGAGGTCTTAATCTCTGACCAGCATGGTCTCCGGATGTTGGCAAGAAGCTCCAGAAACTGACTCTAAACAAGCAAGAAAGGGGCTTTCTTATAAGCATCCTGAGTTGCTCTAAGACTGAGACAACCGTGCCTCAGAAGGGGAAAGAACCAGGGCACCTGGCGGGATCTTGTGGAAATTTCCATAAAGCACCATCATTATATGACTGCTTGCAAGACTGTCTTCACACCATTCCTGATTTATCTTCAGTTTTCAAGCAGCCTGGCCTGACGTGTACCCCAAATCCACTTCTAAAGCTGAAGGACAGTACTGTCGAACAGGGGTTATGGAGGGCAGAGGTAGACGCATGTTGGGAGGCCCCCAGATTACACAGAAAACAAAAATAACATCGGCTGTGTTGCTGTCTTCCCTGGCCACTGCCTGAGGCTACTCTGCTAAGTAGTTTTTTCAAATGTGCCAACTACATTCGCATTCCAGGGCCAGCAAATGCCATTAGCTCCCTTTGCCTGGCCAACTCACAGATCTTTGTAAATACATTTATTTTCCCTTCAAGAACATGAGCAATGGGAGGGATGCACACCGATTTTGTATCTTCTTGTCCCAAACCTTGGAGGGCAGCTTACTGAAAAGACAAGCAGTGAATACCATCTTTAATTAACTTATTATTGAATCTGGGTCTCATCCTTATTTGAAATAAAAAAGGAAAACATGATAAAATGTTGGGGTGAGGGTCCACATTAGTCTAGCATAGAATTAATGACATCGTACAGTCATGTTGACATAATGAGATGCCTTGTGCTTTGAAACAGGAGGAGCATAAATCCTGCCTTCTCTAGTAGGTCATTTAACCTGATACTGCTTTTATGTCCTCATCTATACAATGAAAAAAAAATATGTATCTCTATGAGGCCTAAGTGGCAAAATTTTGTTGAGCTGGAAGTGGCTGATTATCCCAGCACTGACTCCCATCTGTTTCTATGCTCTATCCTGGCTCCAGGGGCTGGGGAGATGAACATTCTCTATCCCAGGTTCCCTTGCCACAAGAGCTCTGGGTGTGAATTGTGTCTGCCAACCAGAGGGAAAACAGGACGTGGACTATAAGTTACATTACTTCAACACTTGGTTGTTTCCGATGGTGAGAAAAGTGGTGGAAATGGAAGGTGTTTCTGTAGCAGGATTTGCATCCATATTTCAGCAGATTTCCAGAGTTGTAAGACTTGTTGCCTTCCCACAGTGACAACCTCAGAGGTGGAAGCTCACATTGTTTGGGCAGTCATCACAAAAGGTCCACCTGAGAACCTACTTCTCCAGCCCATCCACTGATTGTAAGGATCTCACTCAAAGTATTAACCCAATTCATATGCAGTCCCTATGATAGTTCTGTTTCCACTATAAACACGAATAGAGACATTAAAAAGTAATTAACAGAGTATCTGGCACTAAAATTGCTTCATAAATATTAGCTGTTGTTATTACTTAAAATTTGTCCTCAATCAAACTGCTTAACCACACCAAGCCTGAATTTCCTTATCTATAATATGTGAACCTGCTTCTGGAACCACTGTGCAACTAAAATAAGGTAATGTATGGAAAGTGCTTAGCACTTAGGTAGTTATTAAGTTGTTATCTATAATTATTGTTTATATTTATCATTGTTATTGGTTTTCCTATTTTTCAATGTGTAAATAATTTTAATTAGTCTTTTTGCTTAAGCCACACATATTACAACACAGTAAAATTATCCACAGGTGTATACTGATGTTCATGCTATTGGCACGTAGAAAATTTCTAAATTTTGTAATGTTACCCAGGGAAGCAGGCTCAACTTAAATAATAACAGTTTTTCAAAAACTAGTCAGCTGGCTTTTACTGAAATTCTTCTTTGGATTTTGCTCTATAACCACTAGAGGGCACAAAAGTACAGTGGAAAACTATATCAGCTAAAGCAGTAATTCTTGAGCTTTCTGGAAAGCTGTAGAAAACCTATTGTGGCAATCAATAAAAATAATAAAATAAATATGCTTCATATGTATGAGCACAAATTTTACTTAAAATATCATGTTTGCTTAAATTTTATAGCTTAGTTAATACAATTTTCTAGCACACACCTATATAAAATTTAAAGCAAAATCATTCAACACCACATACATGGATTTTTCTAACTTATAAGAAAATTAACATGTGAATCATTAGAATAGAGGCAGACGGTATTTCAGTGATAAGACTACAAGCCTGAGAACACAAACACCTAAACTCCAAAGAGATCGTTTTACCTACTAGGTGTTGTAGGCACACCGTTTGGGGCTATGAACTTCTCAAGACACCAAAAAAGTGTTTCAGACTTGTGGGGAAAAAAAAAATTGACTTCAACTTTAAAATGAAAATTTTCTCAACTTTCACCCTCCTTCCACCTCACACACATACAGGCTAACAAACAAACAAAATCCCCCAAAACAATTTTATTAAAGACTGAGATTTTCATTGAGTGACATTACTCAATATTCTTAGAACTGCCGTCTTTATGATATTAAGTCTAATTATCTATGAACATGGTATGTCACTCTGTTTAGTATTGAATTTCTCTAAGTGATATTTTACAATTTTCCATGTGGAGTTCTGGCATGTATTTAGAGCTATTAGAATTTTTCTAAATAGTATCTTATCCTTAAGTTTAAAATTCTAGCTTTGCTGCTAATATAAACACAATGATTTCTGTACATTGCCCAAAGTCAGCAAACTTTCTAACTTGTTAATACTAATTATATGCAGACTCTCTAGCATTTTGTAGATCTTTTACAAATAATGCCCATTTTATTTCTTTGCTATCTTTAAATTTTTACTTATGACTCTTACTTGTTTATGTATCCTCCAGTATACTGGAACATCTGAGACTTGTTTCTTATATGAACATAGAACTTTGCAATCATTCACCATCACATGTAATATTTATTAAGGGTTTAGCAATTTTATTCATATTTTAAATTTAGCAACTTTGACTTTGAGAATGACTTTTCATATATGCTATTTTATCATTATATTCCTTTTCAGGGGGAGGGGAGGTATTTAATTTGCTCTTCTTGAAGTTTAGGTCTAGTGAACAGATTTTGAAACTCTCTTCTTGAATAAAAAATTTCAACACATCGTTGAAATCTTGCAAATTTAAAATATATTTAATTATTATTTACTTCATGATATTTCTGATTTTTACTGTGATTTCTTTTCTCTCATAATTTTGTATTAATGTATTTCTTAATTTGCAAGTATATATGTTGTTTCCAGTTTGGTTTTGTTGTTGTTTGGTTTTAGTATTGTCATGAATAACTACGTCATTTTTTCTGTGGTCAGAGAACACACTCAACTGATCAGAATGTACACAAGTTTGTAAATGGCTCATGTGTACCTAAAATGTGTATTTTGCAGTTGAAAAGTATGCATTACCCTAGGGGAAGTTGCTTTAAAATCTCTCACTATTACCCTGGGGTATTTGAATATTTTTCATTCTAGTTGTCAGTTGCTCTGTTCTATGTCATATATCATTATGCTCACTCCAAATTAGATTTTATACTGCTACTAGGTGACTCTTGTATTATGAAATAGTCTACTTAATCTCTAATGATATGTATTTCCTTAAGGTCTATTTTGTCAAATACTAATGTCTATGCTGGCATATCTTTTTATTTATTTATATGTGACAGCAGAATGCATTGCGATTCTTATTACACATATAGAGCACAATTTTTCATATCTCTGGTTGTATACAAAGTTTATTCACAGCAATTTTTGTCTTCATATGTGTATTTTGGATAATAATGACCATCACATTCCACCCTCATTTATAACCCCATGCTCCCTTCCTTCCCCTCTAACCCCTCTGCCCTATCTAGAGTTTGTCTATTCCCCTCATACTCCCTCTCCCTATCCCACTATGAATCAGCCTCCTTATATCTAAGAAAACATTCAGCATTTGGTTTTTTGGGATTGGCTAACTTCACTTAGCATTATCTTCTCCAACTCCATCCATTTACATGCAAATGCCATGATTTTATTCTTTTATTGCTAAGTAATATTCCATTGTGTATATATGCCACATTTTTAAATCCATTCATCTATTGAAGGGCATCTAGGTTGGTTCCACAGTTTAGCTACTGTAAATTGTGCTGCTATAAATATTGATGTGGCTGTGTCCCTGAAGTATACTGTTTTTAAGTGTTTTGGGTATAGACCGAGGAGAGGAATAGCTGGATCAAAAGGTGGTTCCATTCCTAGTTTTCCAAGAAATCTCCATACTGCTTTCTGTATTGGCTGCACCAATTTGCAGCCCCACCAGCATGTATGAGTGTACCTTTTCCCCACATCCTCGTCAACACTTAATGTTGTTTGTATGCATAATAGCTGCCATTCTGACTGGAGTGAGATGAAATCTTAGAGTGGTTTTGACTTGCATTTCTTTAATTGCTAATGATGATGAGCATTTTTTCATATATTTGTTGGTTGATTGTATATCATCTTCTGAGAAGTGTCTGTTCAGGTCCTTGGCCCATTTATTGATTGGGTTATTGGGTTTTGTTTTGTTTTGTTTTGTTTTTGGTGCTTAGCTTTTTGGTTCTTTATATACCTTAAAGATTAGTGCTCTATCTGATGTGTGAGGGGTAAAGATTTTCTCCCAAGATGTAGGCTTTCTATTCACCTCACAGATTGTTTCTTTTTTTGAGAAGAAACTGTTTAGTTTGAATCCATCCCATTTATTGATTGTTGATTTTATTTCTTGTGCTATAGGAGTCTTATTAAGAAAGTTGGAACCTAATCCCACATGAAGGAAATTAGGGCCTATCTTTTCTTCTATTAGACATAGGATCTCTGGTTTTATTCCTAAATCCTTGATTCATTTTGTGTTGAGTTTTGTGCATGGTGAGAGATAGGGGTTTAATTTCATTTTGTTGAATATGGATTTCCAGTTTTCCCAGCATCATTTGTTGAAGAGGCTATCTTTTCTCCAATGCATGTTTTTGGTGCCTTTGTCTCATGTAAGATAATTGTAGTTTTGTGGATTAGTCTCTGTGTCCTCTATTCTGTACCATTGGTCTACCAGTCTGTTTTGGTGCCAATACCATGCTGTTTTTGTTACTGTTGCTCTATAGTATATCTTAAGCTCTGGTATAGTGATGCCACCTGCTTCACTCTTCCTGCTAAGGATTGCTTTAGCTATTCTGGGTCTCATTTTTCCAGATGAATTTCATGGTTGCTTTTTCTATTTCTATGAGGAATGTCATTGGAATTTTGATTGGAATTGCATTAAATCTGTATAGTGTTTTTGGAAGTATGGTCATTTTGATAGTATTAGTTCTGCCTGTCCAATATGCTGGCATATCTTAATGTGAGCTTATTTTGTAAAAGTTCTTGGTCATATGAGATAGACCAATTACTTAATTGACACCTATAAACCATGAGTTGGAATAATCCATTTTAATTGTTCAATCTGCACTCCCTAACATCTTCATTGTGAAATTAAATTCCTTGATAATACTGAATGAATCAAAATCATTCTTCTTATCCCTAGACTTCTAGTTTTCCATGTCCATTCTCTTTCTTGATCTCTAAGCCCATTCAATGCACTCATTGCAATTCCAGCTTGGGTCTCTAAACTGCAGGGCTATGTCTGGTCCACCCTATGCTCTGGTTATCTCAGGCAATAGAGCATGCTTGACCCATTAGTCAGCTTCTGAAAAGTCATCCTTTCTATGAAATCTTCTCACAATTACAAATAATTTTTATTTTACCTTTCTCTAAAATCTAATTTATGAATAATCAGGGTTTTAAATATTTTAAAGAAAAATTTCTACCATGCCCACTTTCTCATCAATTCTCTTAGGTCACTGTGTTTATAAGTTCAATGGCAATTTGAATTTTCATCAATGCTAATTTTGTTTTAATTTTGTGACTACATTATTGGACCCTATTTTGAATAGTGAGATTCACTTTTCATTAATGCTAAGTTTTACCATGGAAGGTAAAACCAGATGAAATAAACTCTGATAATTCTTACATAAAATGGTAGACTTATATGGGGTGTGATGCTTTCCCTGCCAAGTTCTTAAGATTGTGCAACATTTGACTTGGTTTTATTCCATGGTTACAGACTGGCACTGACCTGACTAGTCCTCTTAAAAATACATGCTCAAGATCACACTAGGGATAGGACATGGGGCAGTGAGTGACTCAGCACACATTCACAACTCCTTTAAGAAAAACAACCAACAGCTCTCTGAGCAGGTATTAATCATTTTAGATGAAAAGTCTACTAAAAAAATGACTTCTTCCAGATGCCAGCAGAGAGCAGGTTACCAAAAAACTGATATTGTCAAAAATGTTCTGGTATAATGGTTAAAGGGGGAAACACTTATTACAAGACTAAAAAAGGAGAATTATCCATTGCTCAATGTTTCTGAAAGTCAGAATTTCTTGGGACTCACTCACTTCTTTGACCTCAATGTAATTTATCAAAATTTCTTTTTTCAAATCTCATGAGAAAAGCATACCACCTTTCTCATCATTCCTAAGGCAGATGAAAATCATCATTCTATTACTGCTTCAAATTTTTGTATACTGGTAGCTGTGTAACTTCCATTGAGTGCAGAAACGATCTGGCTCAGTTATAGGCAAATTACATACATTTAATAAATATTTATTGAGTTTCATTTCATAACAAACTAACCCACACTATTTCATAAACATAAAAAATGTTTATAAGAAAATGTTTTATAATAGTGGTCGATGGTTAGACAATTTTAAGTGTCTACTCTGCTATACAAAGCTATCACTCAAGGGGAAAAAAACTGCCATGTAGATATCCAAACTCAGTAATCATTTTCATTGTTATAATTAGATTATATTACATTAGCATATTTGTTAATGATAATTATAAAGCAAATCTTCCACAAAAATAATCACCATAAACTGGTCATAATGTCATTTACTAATTTAATGAGTAGCAAATAATAAAAGAAGTTGTAAAAGATAAAATGTGACCAAATGATAACAAAAAATTTTATTGTCCTCCTCTTTGAGAATTTAAAAATCTAGAGAAAACAAGAAAAAAACAGTATAAGAACTATCCATATGCCCCTTATCTAGATTCCCCAATGTCAATTTAAACTTTTGTTATATTTGTTTCTCTTAGTGAGAGTGTGCATATGCAGGGGGGTGTTAGTTTGTGTGTATGTTGGGACCATTTCAAAGTTATTTGCAAATATCAAAACATTTCATCCCTGAACACCTCCATATAGATCCATGGGTTATTCTCCTATATGAACAGAAATGAATTAATTTCATTCAGGAAATTTAACATTAATACAATGCTATTATGTAATATACAGTCCATTTTCCAACTTGTCCAATTGTGCCAAAATGTCCTTTGTTGATTTTTTTTTTTAATTTACATTTTTCCCTTTAGGATTCAGTAACCAACCACAATCACACATTGCAATTTGTTGTCCAGTCCTTTCAGAACAGTTCTCTCGATTATTTTGTCTTTCATAACAGTGGCATTTTCAAAGGCCCAGATCAGGATATTCCTCAAACTGGGTATTTTAAGGAATTAGATTCTGTCTAAAAATTCCTGAACAGGAATACTCTACACAGAGCACTGTGTCCATCCTGGTGCACCACCACCGGGGCAACGGGTGACAGCTTCTTCCCTCCCACTTCCCCTATGTGTGCCCTCCAGCCACCTATGCCGTTACCCATCTCCTGAGCCCATCAGCCCTTCATTTCCTCCTGGCCTCTGATAACACAGCCTTCCCTCTGTCGGAAGTTCTGCTTTTCTCCAACTCCTCAAGGTTTCCATTTTTTCAGGCTCAACTCAAATATCACCACTAACCACAAAATATTCTACATTATATTCCCTCCGTCTTCATGATAACTCCCTTTCTGAAAGCCTTCCAGTTTCTTAAAGGCACTATTACTGAGTATGTTCCTTAAAAATTCATGTGAAGTCCTGACCCCAAGTACCTCAGAATGGGACTTCATTTGGACCCAGGGTCTTTAAAGAAATGGCTGAGTTAAAATTAACTCATGGGAATAAGCTCTAATCTGACTGATGTCCTTATCAGAAAAGAACATTAGGACATGGGCATGTACAGAGAGAAGATCATGTAGATACACAAGGGAAGATTGACATCTATCAGCCAAGGAAAGAGTCCTCTGAAGAAACCAACCCTGCCAACACCCTGATCTTGAACTTCCAGTCACTGTGAGAAAATCAATATCCAGTGTTTAAGCCACCCCTTCTGCGGCATATTTGTTTTGAAAGCTCTAGCAAGTAATGCAGATACTCCAGACTTTCACAAAATGAACACTTGATGGCTCCTTTTATACCTGTTGCTAAATTGATCACAATCATATGCCTGGTCCTCATGTCAGATGACCACTTCATGGAGAGTGGCAATTATGGACCTCAATGTCTCCACCTTGGCATTCTGTCTCCCATAAGACTGAACCAGAATCCTCAGTGATTAATAAATAGCAATTTTGTAATCTTTGCTGGATGAATGAAATAAAATTACCTTAGGAAAAAAAAATCCTTCCAGTAATCAATTGCCCCATTAATTTTATGAACTCATCCAAGAAAATAGTGTTTTTAGTTTACCCCTACCTTCTGAGGGCCTACTATTTTCCCTACCTCTTGGTGTAACTATTCTTTTCAAATATTTCAAATTCTCAAGAAAGTTTTTTCTGAATTTTAGAATAGAGGGGGAAAAATTTAATTTGCTAAATGCCTCCTCTTCAAATCAGTTATTATTTTCTGAAAGATGTGTCACATTGACTTAAAATACTAGTAATAAAAATGTCAAAAATTAAAATAAAGAATATTATATTATTCAAAGTAATTGTAGCATTTAATTTTATTACTTTGAAATAAATTCCCAGAAATCTTGAAACTTCATACCTGTGCCATAGTTGTGTTTAAACTCACTTCTGTTTTTACTGCAGAACATCTTTTCCAATGGTAAATATTTCTTTATATGCTTAGGCTCATTCCTCTCCAGCATTAACGTATCTCATCACAGATGAGAAAATGCAGAAGGCTCCTGTTTTGGCCCCTGCTTTGCCTTGGTTTCTTGTTGCTAGCAACACAGAAACTCTGCTTGTTGCTACAGCTACTGCTGGTAGTTTGTTAACTAAATATGGGTGAACTTTTCTGTGAGTAAAATATTGTTAGTAAATATCTGTTTATATTTAATTAGATCCTGATTGTTAAGTCACTAATAATTGAATCTAATTATAAAAAAAAAAGTAACCCAGAATTTGGTTTCTGACCTGCTTCAAATATCCAACTAAATTGAAGATTATTCTCAGGCATGGTTTATACTGGAAAAAAAAATGACCCCTCAGTGAAGCTACCAGTAAGTGGATGAACTCACGCTTATAACAAGTGTTGCTGCTTTGACACCTTTTTAGGCTTAGTTCAGTAGGGAAAAATATTCCTTGGCATGGTAAAATTTGGATGTATTAAGAAATATGAAATTAACAGATTTCAGTCATACAAAATTTTTCAGAAATACTGAATATTAATTGTATTGTGAATCTCAAAAAAAGGTGGAGGATTTTGTAATTCTAAAACTTGTTTGGGGTAACTTATGGCAGTCCCAGAAAACATGCATGAAAACATGTAAAAGTTCCATATAATTTGCAAGTATGTTGAGAGACAGTATTATTACAATGCAGAATTGGAGACAGAAGACTTGAATCCCATGTGAACTTGGCAAAGCCTTGCATAAGACAATTTGTTCCCTGGAGCCTCATTTTCTATTTGTAAAATGGCTATCAAATTCATTAGGCTATTATGAAAAATCAAATTAATATACTCATTGCAAAATTATTATATATACTAAGAATCATTATGTAAATATGAGTTGATATTTGATTTATAAGATTCCACTTATGTTCTGTTGAGGATTTATGCTTTGCTCTGATGAGAAGCTATCCTACTCTCTGAATCCATGACACTTAAAAATGAAGCACTCTTCTATCAGACATATTATGCACTCTTCTATCAGACATATCATGCAGCTGTAAGAGTTCTCAAGGTTCTTCTAATTTTCAAATTTAAAATGATTTTAAATAAGAAATACAAATATAAATTTACTTATATTTTGAAATTATGGAAAAGTAGACCGAAAATTATTAAAATGGCTACTCTTGGCAAAAGACACAGGGAAGGAAACTAAATATTTCTGATTGTATGTGTGTACACATTTTGGAAACCTGTAAATATTTTTTTGCTTCATGTCATCAGAAAATATAATTATTTGGGGTATAAAAGCTCAGCAGTTTCTGAAAAAGAAATGAAACAAAATTACTGACAAAACCACATAGAGGATTATTTTAAGTGTCTTTACGATGCTATAATTTATACTATCACCACTGAGATATATCCTAAGGACATGGCTAAACAGCAAGAAAGCTCTCAAGGATTTCAGGAGTCAAGTCAAAGAGAAACAGGAACCAATTAGAGCAGTTCCCACTAGCTAACCCCTGAAACAGTTGGAATATCAATAAAAATGATTGGAAAGGTGTGTAGTAGATGGCATTAAATATATAAAACCATGAGTTAGTAATTATACAAAAGACACACACACACATTCACACTCATTGATCACCTTTGATAGCTACTAAAAGATCAAAACATTATTTTTAAAAAGGAAAGGATTATGAATTATTTATTCTGTCTCTCCTAGTATGTGGAGTATATCTTGTGCTGTTTGATCAAAGTAATTATTGAGTATAAAAGAGATAACTCGGAAATTCACCAGACACCAAACTCTCCTTAGGGTCTTCTGAAGATATTGCTGATTACCTCACAGGCAGACTTGCTCCTCTGCCCATTCCTGCCTCTCTCCTCTTCCAAGAGTCCAGTAAGTATCTAGACACTAATCTCCTTCCAGAATCTGTTTCTCAAGGGCTGGGGCTGTAGCTCAGTGGCAGAGTGCTTGCCTAGCACATGTGAGGCATTTAGTTAGATCCTTATCACTACATGTAAATGAACAAATAAAATAAAAATATTCTATCTACAACTACAAAAAAAAATTTTAAAAAAATAACGTGCTTCCCCAAAAATCCAGTTGTTGCAAGCAGTTTTTGTCATGTATGGTCCAAAAAGCAAATAGAGTTTAGCACTGAATCCACTGTTTGCTCCCAAGCTGGTAATGATGGCCAATGGAAGACATGGACTCTGGCACAAGGTAGGGATGCAGTTAATAATACCATCACCAGATTGGAGTACGACAGAAGGAAATTCATTATCTGATGTAATGTGCCCAACATTTGAGAAACATGGAGGAAATGGAAACTGTAAGCATAATTAGGTGAACTTAAGTGACATTGTGAAAGGAAGACAAAAACTGAGAATCATTAGTCTGAAGTTAAAAGCTAAATATAAATGTCATAGGATAGGCCTCCTTGGTGATGCATGGATGGATGGATAGATGGATGGATGGATGGATGGATGGATGGATAGTCTGCAAAAATAACCAAATGTTATTAAGATGAACAGGAGAATCTTCCTTATGGAAAAATTCTCACTAATAAATGCAAAGTGATTACATAATTAGTAACTTACCGTAGGCATCTGGTAATGAAATTTCAAATCTAGTTAGGCCACTCACCACCATAATTGACTACTAATATCACTGAGTCAGCATCTAAGGGGAAACTTTTTACCAAACAGGCAGCACATTAACCCACTGATCAATTACATCACTACTAAAGGTAAGACAAACTAATATTACATTCCCCTGATATAACTAAAGAGGCTATATATACCACTAGTTATGAAGCATTTTTTCCAAAAGTTGAACCTGAATCTAATAAAGTGTGCAAATTGTCAATTTATAGGAAATACAGGAGACAGATAAGTAAATATAATTAGCCATATCCAGAATGTGGAAAATTCTTTAGGGCAAACAAACCAGTGTCTTCAACACATTTATGGAATTATAAAAGGTCATTTAGAAACAATGAACCAAATGCACTGTGTGGCCTTTGTTTGGATTCTAATTCTAAAAACTAACTACAAAAAGACTTTTTCTTTTCAGATAAATAAAACTTGGAGCTGGTTCACAGATAATATGATATTATTTGTAATATGTTATTTGTGATAAAATATTGCTAAATTGAATCTTTTTAAATTTTTATCAATTAAAATT
Organism: Urocitellus parryii; assembly: GCF_045843805.1. Classification (NCBI taxonomy): domain Eukaryota; kingdom Metazoa; phylum Chordata; class Mammalia; order Rodentia; family Sciuridae; genus Urocitellus; species Urocitellus parryii. Next base: position 124,136,120 of record NC_135539.1, on the reverse strand, counting down.
TTATGCCAAAATATTTACAGATAAAATGATAAAATATCTAGTATTTATTATAATCTAGAAGAAACATGTCAGAGAGGAGTATAGGTAAAATAATGATGGGAAAATGTTGATTGTTGGTCTGAGTGATGAGTACATGGGACTCATTATCTCAACTATAGTGTACATTTAAAATTTTCCAAAATAAATTATTTTCAAAAATTGTTTAGATCTTTAATATTACTTCACCCATAATTCCAAGTCAATAGATTCAGTTAAAATTTCATGAATTAAGCTCAAGAAATGGTGGTAGTTTGGAAATGTTTCTCACATAGTAAAGTATTTTTTGGAAAGATGAATTATATTAATGGTTTTGAAAACTGCAATTATCTTTATTAAGTCTTTAACAAATAATAGAAATATAATAAATTTAATATATTCTTAATTAGCAATTGCTATTATAAATGCATTTCAAATTGAACATGAAATTTCTGCTTTACCATTTTCAATGAGAATGATTAATTCTTTTAATAATGCAATGATGTGATTTGATCTTTAAAAATGTTAGCAATTTACCTGCATAAAAATTTGACAAAAGCAATTGATTAATTTAACATTTCATTTGAAGAAGTTTGGTGGGAACATTATCCCCAAACACTTGTTTTTAAATCATTTTATGTTTATAAACATTAATTTATAATATCAATATTTATAATATTATGTATAACAAATATTTGATATTAATGATTAATATTGTCATATTAATCAAGCATTTGTATTTATATATTAAAATATATTTAACATTGTTAGATAAAAAATTAATTCTTTTTAAAGTGAAAGTTTAACAGCAAAAAATATACACTGAGATTAAGCATAAGAAGGTTGTTATAGCTATATTAAGTCTTAAGGAATACAAAATGAATGAGTCAGATATTAAGAAAGACATTTGGTAATAACAAAAGGAACCACACATTATGAAAATTTAATAATCATAAATGAATATGTATCTACTAATAGAACTTCAAAATATATGATAGAAAAACTATGGAACTAAAAAGACTAGCTCAACAACTATAGTTGAAGATGACAACATATCTTCAATATGTAAAAGAACATTCATATTTTTAAAAACTAAGTGAGGCTACAGTGAGTCTAAACAATACTCTCAATCAACTTTATTTGACACTTATAAAACACAGCCTTGTCAAGTACATGTAGAGCTTTCATCAAGACAGACCATGTAGACTTGTATAAAATAAATCTCAATAGACTCTAAAGGCTTAAAGATATACAGAATGCTTTTTGACCGTATGTATATAAATTATAAATCAATATTAGTCTAAAAATGCCTTAAATATTTAAAAATGAAACACCAATCAAACCCCTGAAAAAATGAATCACCAAGCAACCCCCTGAAACCCAATCCCCTGCCTTATTTGTGCTGAACTTTCTTAAATATCTTTCCCTCAATAAATAGGATGGTTTCAGGCATGCTCGCTCTCTCTCTCATTCAATTGGAAGCTTTTAAGGTCAAGAGCTGTCCCTGATTCCTGCAAGTAAAAGATATTTCTGCATGTTGTAGGCTTCTTTTTCCATTTTCTTAGTTATTGATGTAGCCAGCTCTTGTGAACCCAGCTCAGGTTGCCAGCCCAGGTAGCTGGCAATACATCTTAGACTTGATAACAAAAGTACGACAAATCAAAATTTATAAGATTCAGCTAAAAAGGTGCTTAGAATGAAAATCTTAACTTTAAATTAGTTATATTAGAATTCTTAAAGTTTTAAAATTAGTTATTTAAGCTTCCACCTAAAGAAATTGGGACAAAAAGATTCAATTAAAACTGAAATAAGGAGAAGATAGAAAATAAAATAACAAAAGTTAAATCACGTTGGTTAAATAGAATATAGAGAAAAAATACATGAAGTAAAAAATTGGTTCTTTGGAAAATTGATGAAATTGACTTTTTTCAAGAGTGATCAAGAAAACAGAAAATATTTATTACCGATATCACTAAAGAAAGAAAACAAATATATTGCCGCTAATAATTGGAAATTTGAATAATGCTATTTATAATAGCATGAAGAAATCAAATATCTAGGAATAAATCTAACAAGATATGAAAGATCTCTACACCAATTATTATGCATAGCTGAAAAAGATTAAAGACCTAAATAGATATCTCATATATATAATTTAGATTTTGAATTCTTTTTAAAATGTTATTTTTTATTTGCAAAATAAAAAGTATTAACAAACAATAAAATATATCTGTTGGTGTGTACCATATGATAAATGAGAGAATGAAAACTTTCAACAAAAGTATTTTAACAGTCTTCTCTCTGAGCCTGACAACATTTTCCAAAATATTACATCATCAAACCCTATCATTCACCTGATTTTCCACTGACCTTCATATCAGGTATACTCTTTTTTCCAACAATATGAATAATTAATTTAAATATAAATGAAACTAAATATTGTAATTAAAGTGTTAGACCAGGATGCAAGAAAAGACCACTGACTCCAATTAAAATCAAATTATTTCGACCAGCCAGGCTACCTCTCCCAACAAAAACCGAGGGAACAAGACAGCCCGGCAGCTTTCTTGCAGCCCAGCTTTATAGCCCAGAAAGTTACACAAAGGGGAGTTACAGATAATAAAACTCCGAGGAGCATAACTAACAAAGGCTTACATTTTTGCTGGCCCTGACTTCAGAATTTATGAAGGTCATTAGAGCTTCAGAGAGGGTTGTGATCTGGCCAGGGAAGGCCAAGATTTATGAGGCGTCACTAAAGTTTCAGAGAGGGCTGCTGTCAGGTCAGAGAGAGCGTGGCATGGGAGAGTTCAAGGCATGGGCAGGCATTCCAAGCAAGTTCAGAATTTGCAGTAATTTATAGTAAAGCTGAAATTATCTTTTCATGGCTTTGTGACAAGATGGCTCCCAATTTTAAGAGGAAATCAGGCTGGATCTATCAAGAGGTACAAGTGTGCAACATGTGTAAAAAGCACACAATAACTATATGCTCTCTCTACATGTCATACTTTACATATCAATACACCAATAGTTTAAAAGCAAAAGAAGAAGGAAAATAAGCATGATAAATTTGAAGTGGAGCTATTAATATAAAAATTAAGAAAAATTATTTCTAGAGATAAAAGGGAACATTTCACAACCATAATAGGGTAACTTCTTCAGAAAGTATAACAATCCTAAATGTGCATGTACCTGATAACCACATTTCAAAATACATGAAGTAAAAATTAATAAAACTAGAAAGATAAACCCACAATCATATTTGGAGATTTTAAGCCCACTCACTTTACTGAAAGGAGGAACTACACTAACAGAATAGTCAATCAAAGGATAAACTAATTCAAATTAAAAACTAGAAATAAACCAAAATGACTGGGAACGCTAATCATATCTCAATAATAACTTTAAACATTAATGACCTAAACTCATCAATCAAAAGACATAGACTGGCAGATTAATAAACAAGACCCAACCATATACTTACTGTCTGCAAGAAACTTATCTCATAGGCAAAGACATACACAGACTGAAGGTGAAAAGATTGGAGAAAACATATCACTCACATGGATCATGCAGGGATTTCTATCCTCTAAAATAGACCAAGTTATGTAAGCGATAATGGTAATATACAGTTGTAATATTACCTTAATGCATTTTTAGCATCTGTAGAATTGATTTGTTAGCTCCCTTTCCACTTACATTAATTTTTCTTGCTTTTTTCTTGAGTAAGACTTGTCAGATTTTTATCAACTTTTAGCTTTTTATTTCTTTTATATTTCACATATTTCTGCTCCTACTCTTATTTTTCCTTCCTACTACCTAATTTGAAAATAATTTAATTGTTAATCTAGCTTCTTTCTGATACAAATACTGAAAATGTTCATGTGAGTACTATTTTGTCCCAGAGATTCTGATATTTTAAGCTTTTGTTATCACTTAGTTTTTTTATTTCATCTTCACATCTGAAGCTTAATTTTGTTGGATATAGGGTTCTTGATTTTCCCTTATATGTAATTTGATATTTTTCTCTCGCAGCCTTTAAAATTTTATCTTTATTCTGTATTCTAGTCATTTTCATTATTTTGTGCCTTGATGTGGGTCTGTTGTAAGTTTGCACATTTGAGGTCCTGTGAGCATCTTGTATTTGATTTTCCATTTCATTCTTTATATTTATTATTTATATTATTTATATTTGGAAAATTTTCTGATATTATTTCATTGAAAAAATTGTGCATTCCTTTGGTTTTTATCTCCATGCTTTCATCTATCTCAATAAATCTTAAATTTGGTCTTTTCATGCTATCCCATAATTCCTGGATTTTCTGTTCATGGTTTCTTAACATCTTCTCTCTGTGGTCAACTTTATTTTCAAGATTATATATTTTGTCTTCATTGCCTGAGGTTCTATCTTCCAAGTGGTCTAGTCTGTTGGTGATGCTTTCTATTAAAATTTTAATTTGGTTTATTAGTTCCTTCATCTCAAGGATTTCTGGTTGCCCCCCTTCCCCCCCCCAATCTCTATCTTTTGCTACCTGTATTTGCTCTCTTACATTATTCTTTTATTTGAGGAGATAAGTTTAACTATGTACATTCTAAACTTCTCTGACATTTCTTCCACTGTGATATCAATGGATTCTGTTATTGTGGAGTATCTTGGTTTGCTTGGGGAGAATTTTTCCCTTATTTTTTCATGTTATTTGTTTGTCTACCCACCTACCAGTATGGATCTGAGGCAGTAGAGTTTCTACCCTATGAATTTATAGTGTCTCTGAAATTTTCTAGTATCTCACTATTTGGGGGGAGACAAATAATAACAATGAATGCAAACAATTTACAGCATTAAACCAAATAATTCCTACTATGATGTTTACAATGTTAATTATCACAATAAACAGAAATGATAAAAATCAGTTATGCCTAAATAACAAGTTTGCAAAAGGGTTTATATTCTCAAATGGTAGACAGGGAGAGAAAAGAAGCGACACAGGATGTCATGATTATGAGGGAGGAGGAGAGAAGACAGAAGATTAAGGAATAGTGAAAGAGAAAACAATAGAGATTAGCTGTTAGCATAAGAAAAGAGAATCCAGTGCAAGAGATAGGTAGGACTAATATGTATATAGAAATTTATATATTTTTAATTTTTTATTTATATATTTTTAATTTTTTAATTTAAATTTTTGCTATAGATATATATGTATATACACACATATAAATATATGAACATATCTATAGCAAAAATTTAAATTAAAAAATTAAAAATATAAAGAATACAAAACAAAACTAAAATATACTAATTAAACATCCAAGTTCACAAAAAAAATAATCAATGTAAAATAGCTGGCTTCAAAAATGTTAGAGATGAGAAGAAAAAAATAGGAAACTATATAAATGTCCATGTGCCATTAAGGTCACAATTAAAAAGTAGAAAATAATTTTTAAAAAGAGTTGTTTCTGTTGGAGTTCAAACGATTCTCAGTTTCTCTTGTCAGCAGTTTTTGGTGTGGTCATCTGGAGTGTGATGCTCCACCCTCCAGATTGCTCGAGTGAAGGTTTAGGCTTAGGTGGGCTCCAGGCTCTTCAATGAATGGTAATTGTTCTGGAGATTTTAAATCAGCACACCTCCAAGGCCATGTACTTGCTGGTGCACACTGGAGGACTTTACCCCAAGGATCCTCTGGTTGGGGGAGCCAATTCTTAGTCCTCTACAGTCACCTGCAGACCTGTTTCCTGGTCTTGGGTTCAGTATCCAAACAATTTCTCCAGCTCCCGGCCGAAGCATCTCTCCCATCCAGTCCTACTAGCAGTCAGAATGGAGAGGGAAGGCCAGAGCCAGGTGAGTTTCCTAGACAAGTTGTCCCCTGTGTGAACCCCTCTCCACATTTGATTTTCTTCTAGCCACTTATGCACACTCTATGTTGTGCGGTGTGTTTACTGGGCCTATATTTTGGGTCAAACCCTGGTTGGCCAGGAATTGGCTTCCTCCACTGCTGTCACCTCACCACAGCTGCAAAACGTGATTGGGATTCTGGTAAGAAGAGAAGACAGATTGGAGAGAGTCATATGAGGATGAAGGTAGAGACGGCAAAGGAATGTCAGTGACTACCAGCAACCACCAGCAGCTAGGAGGGGCACACGAAAAAGACTGTCCTTCAGAACTTCCAGGAGAAATTAACCCTGCCCACACCTAGATTTTAGGTTTCCAGACTCCAGAACTGTGAAAGAACAAAGTTTTGTTTTTTAAAGCCACCCAGTAGTACAAGCCACCAAAGTTGGTAGCTCTTTGTACCATTAAAGTCACAATTAAAAAGTGAAAAATAATTTTAAAAAATTATTTAAAACTTAATATTTAGATAGGCAAAAATTTTGGCACAGGATCCAAAAAACACCAATCATAATAGAAAAATATTAACATTTCATAAATGTATAACATTTTTGCTCATCAGAAGGTGCTATTGATAAAATGAATAGCCAAAAGCACTAATGAAAACATTAACAAATAGCAAAACATGCATTTCTAGCACAACAGAAATCCTCCAAAATTTAATTTTTTTAAATGAGTAAAAGGCTCAATGAGATACTTCATAAAAGGGTATATATTAATAAAAATAAGCCTATGGAAAGGTGTTCACCATCATTACTCATTGGGTCAGTGGAAATCAAAGCCACAATGAGATATACTTCACATTCCACCAGAATAGCTAAAATCAAATGTTGGTGAGTGGAGAGTAACTGCAGCTCTCTATACGCTGTTGGTATTGTAAGATGGCATGCAGAGGTCCCCCATCACCATGGGGACACCACCTAAGACCCCTCTGTGTGCCTAAAGCCACAGTAAACACTGAATCCTACATATACAGTTTTTTTCTTTTTCCTATACATTCATACCTATGACAAAGTTTAATTGACAAATTAGGTACATTAAGTTTAACAACTAATACTGATGCACAACAATTATAACAAGATGCTGTAATAAAAGTTATGTGAATACAGTCCCTCTCTAAATATCCTATTTTACTACATATCTTACCAAACTTACATATGATTGTTGTTGTTGTTTTTTTCTTATTAAGGTGAGAACTTTTTACCTTTTCACTTAAAGGAAGTTCCTTACAGCTTCTCTGGGGCATATCCAAATTGCTAATACCACTACTTTTGTTCTTCTGGCTATTATTTTCTTAATTAGCTCTTATTACTTAATACATTATCCTATCATGTATAAGTAAATACATTACATGTAGTCAATCTGATAACCAGGACAGGTGCTGAGTGAATATTGGGCAGCAGCTGTGTGGCACAGAGATGTGGGACAGGAGCTGATTCACACACTGGACAGGCAGAGCAGAATGACCCAAGATTTCATCATGCTACTCAGAATGCCATACAATTTAAACTGTGTAAGTTGTTTTGTTTTGTGATTTCCTATTCAATATTTTTGGATGGTGGTTGAACTGAAACCATGCACCAGGGGGTACTAGCGTAAAATTTCAGAGAACCAGTTTCGAGTGGATCGTGAAAGCAAATACCTATTCAAGGAAGCAGCAATTTTATTCCCAGAGAAATAAAAACATATGTTCCTAAAAGTTCTTATATTCATAGAAGCTTTGTTCAAAATAACCCAAAGTTGGAAGCAACCTGTGTCAATTTGCTAGAGCTGCCATAACCAACTACCATGGACTGGGCGCCATTAACAACAGAGTTTCACCTCCTCACAATTTTGAAGACTAGAAGTTCAAGACCAAGATGTCAGTATCTGAGGGCCTCTCTTCTTGACTCACAGATGGTATCTCCTCCCCATGTGTCAACATAGCCTTGCCCTGTGTGTGTGTCTCCAAAGTTCCTCTTATAAGAACAGTCAATATTAGATTAAGTCCCACCCTGATGACTTCATTTTGACTTCCCTCTTTAAAGACCCTATCCCCCAATGCAGTCACATTCCGAGGTACTGGGAATCTCAACTTCAACATACAAATTGGCAGGGGGACAATACTCAGCCTCCATCATAACACAAATGATCACCAACTTCAGAGTGTATAAACAAATCGTAGTGTGGTTATTGTGATGATTAAAATTTGTGTAAAAATTTGTGGGTTAAAATTTGCATTTGTTCAAACACTAGCCCAGGAGTTGCTATGGGAATTTTTTAACAGATGTGATTAACATTTACACCCAGTTGACTTTGAATAAAGTAGACTACCCTCCATAATGTGTGTGAGTTTCATCCAATCTGTTGAAAAACTTAAGAGAAAAACCTGAGGGTTCCTAGAAAAGGAGGGATTCTCCCTCAAGACTATAAGAGATCCTGCTTGAGCTTCCAGCCCACCTTCCCTACAGATGGCTACATCCATTCTCACCTGAGTGTTCTGTGCATTTCAGGTTTTCCAGACCCCAAAGGTTAAATGAAGAATAAAAATATGGTTTGAATTCATACATAGAGCCACTGCAACCATGAGGCAATGATGCATATCCTCAGTGTTTCTAGTCTTGTGCTTAATAATGTAAGAACTTTTAACCCCCCATCAAATATTTGATTGCCACATTTGTCACAGCAATAAAAATGTGTATATAACTATATATTGTACGTTAGCAGGTAATAAAATATAGAAAATATACAGCAGTATGCTACATGTTGAAAAGTACCAAAGATGAGCACCATCATGGAAAGGAGATAGAAATGATATAGGAGGTGGTGATTTTTAATTAGATGGTCAGAGAAAGAGGCCTTTGGAAAAGGCATTTGAGCAAAGACCTGAGAGATGAGGGAAGAAACCATGTCAATATTTGGAGGAACAGCAGTCCAGGTAGAAGGAGCAAGGTGAGCAGCAGCTCCAGAGGAAAGGGGCCTGGTGTGTTTGAGAAACAGGCAGGAAAGCAGCGTGCATGGAAGAGAAAGCCAGAGGGGAGGAGAGGGGACACAGAGATGTAAGGTACACAAGTCTTCAAGCTCTTGTAAGAACTTTGTCTTCATTGCTATTGAAGTGAGAAACCACTGGACAGTTATTGACAGAAGTGAAATTATCAGGTCATGGTGGAATTATCCAGGCTGCTATGATAGAGGGTCACTGGTGAAGGAGAGAACAGACAGGAAACTATCTTTCAATAGGCCACAGATGACAGTGGCTTGGACCAAGTAGGTTGTGGTGAATGTTGCGAGGAGAGTTTGGATTCTTGACTCAGTCAAATTGTCTACTTAGGAGAAAATCTGGAAAAGCTTTAAAAACTCATTCTAAGAAAAGAGGAAAATTAATCATGGAGGGCTCAACGGCATTAATGAGGTTATATATTTAAGACAGGTTTAGAAAAAGCAAATTAAACAAGGTGATAGACGTGTGCATGATTAAGAGTATTATTTGAATAAAAATGGTAAGTGCTGGTATATCTATATGTTCCTCACATGCCAGGTACCAGGAAAAATGCTTTGTGCACCTTGTCTCCTTTAATGTCCACCACTGCCTGTGGTCCATTGCTGTTATTGTCCCACTTCCTATAGGAGGAAACCAAAAAACATCTGAACATCTGTAAAGAGCCACAGCTGGACTTCATTTTGGTATGAATTCCATTGGATCCCACACTTTAAACCCACATTCTATTCTGCTTTCCCCCTGAGTAGAAGGATAGAGAGGCGATTCTATCCTTGGGTGAATCCATGGGAGGGAAGGAAAGGAAGTCTCATGGCTTGATGAGTGCAGGAGAGTGGCTAGTCTGTGATTTTACAGTTCAGCAAAGAGGAAGGAACATAGAAAAAAGAAAGCACAAGCAGATTCTAGAAGTCCTCCAGAGCTTCATTAAATTCAGAGAGAACGGGGATTTAAGATGCACATGGGAGAAACAATGTAATTTGAGGTTATTTTGGCCACTGGGTATGGGCTGCATTAGAGGTATTAGAAATCTAGCAAGCAGAACAGGCAGAAACAATTGTGATGATTAATATGTGAGGTATACTTGGTCAAAGAGGAATTGAAAGGAAAAGATCAACTTCAGCAATATTTCCCAGGGGAATTTTTTTTCAAAATCCAGCATAGAATTTAGTTCTATTTATAAAAATATGCAGAGAGAATTAGAATCTAGGCCATGTCCACAATTAGTTGTGTGAGTTTAGGCAGATGATTTATTTGGGAAATTTCTTCATCCATAACTAAGGTTGTATTAGATTACCTCTATTTTTCCTTCCTTCTCTTATACTGTGATTAAAATGTGCTTGCTTGGTTTAAAACTCTAGTTTACAACAAATGAGAGCCTTTAGTATCTCTTTATTTCAAGACCTGAAGATTAAATATCACCCACATCGTGTGGTACTGTTTGGAACTAAGATGCTCAAAAGTATTCTCTGAATTAAACTGAAGAAATCATCAAAGAAACAGAATGAATTCCAGTCCTATGCCTATTGCTAGAAAATACTAAATACCAAAAAGAAAATTGTTCAATACAGGTCTTTATAGTTTACTGTCTACTCAACTTCTCAGACAGGCCTAATCCAAGTCCAGCCCCTTGACCAGCACATGACAGGGCTCAGCTGACAGGTCAGACTCAGATGCTCATCCAGACTCCCTGAACCAGATTTCAGAAAGTGGGGCCCAGGAACCTGTGTCTTATTAATACCTTGGTGACTCTTAGAAACGCTGAAGTTTGAGAAGTACTCGAAACTACACTCAAATGTTATTTAGCTACTACACAAAACAGGATTCTATTCTTAGAACCACTGGCTTTGATTGATACTTAGAAATACAAAGTTCATTAAATAATTTTTATATGTAAAATATAATAATGTGATATGGATACATATATGCACTTATGTACGTGTGGGTATAAAGTCACCCCAGACAGTCTTTCAAACCAGAAGTCACCTTATAGCCTTAGGATAGCAAAGATACAACTAAGATAGATGCATTATTCCAAAACTTTCCAAACATTCCTAATTATTCTTTAAGAACATCTCCAAAAAGCAAAAGACTGATTGAGAAGGCCTTGTTCCTTATCTTTTTTTAAGGAAGCCATCAAAGTGAAATGACATAAACAAACTTTGTTTGCTTGCTTGCCTAATTTTTTTTTAATCCAAAAGCAGTATAATGGCTTTTTATTTTATTTCTGTATCATGTGGATAAGAGGGATGAAGTGAAGAAAGCCAGGTCTGAAGATCTGAAAGGTACTGCTGGACCTAAACATATTCTGCCATGCAAACGCAAATATTCCTCCTAATCTGAGTCTCAGTTTCCTTATCTCATTCCTCAGGGTTGTTATCTGAGAATCAAATAAGATGCTATGATAATAGCGTGGTGTTTACACAAGTGAAGAACTCAACTAAGGTTTGGCTCCTTCTTCGATCTCTAATTTGTTAATATTATTTCTGGAGCCCCTTCTTAAACCCTAGAACTAACATCAAAAATAACCTCCCCTCCACTCCATTCATGGTGTGATTCATTGAGGAAATAATAATTTGGTAAAATGCATACGTCAATGTCTCTAATCCTGGATTTCCAGCTTGTTCTCTCACAGAACCCTCCACAGTGAAAAGAAAAAGAAACAACACTCAAAGCTTTTCTCATTTTGGAAAATACAGAAGATAGGTTTAATTCCCAGAGAAGCACTGTGAGGGAGGCAAGGGAGAAGGTAGATTTCCATTGATCATGGGCTTTCAATGAAAAAGCATGAAGGAGCCAGGTGCAGTGGCACAGGCCTGTAATCCCTGCTACTTGGGAGGCTGAGGCAGGAGGATCTCAAGTTTGAGGCCAGCCTGGGCAACTCAAACCTGGGTTCAACCCCAGTACTATAAGGAAGAAAAAAACAGGAGGTAATGAAGAGGGAGAACTAGCTCCATTTTAGTTTTAAATTAAATGAAATTTAAAAAAAAATAGAACTATATGCATTTCTCCCTAGTTACTAATGTACAGGCATACAAGTATTGCCAAATAAATGCTATCTAATCTTAAATTGTTTCAAGTTACGGAAAAAGTAAGGGGTTTTATTGAAGGTTATCTTTCAAAATCTTAAGACTCCTTGTTAGTATTCTTTGGGGAAAGGCTGGAATCAGGCAACAAAAATCAAGAAGTCTCTTGTTTTTAATTAACTCTGCACAGGCTGCTCAGAGTGTGAGGGAAGCCACTGGCTGTTCTTCATCACACCACTGCTTCCCTGACTGTACAGGTGGGCAGGTGGGTTGGCCCTCAGGCTAATTCAGACACTTCTTGGATAGAGAAGGATGGCACACTCCACATAAAACCAACCAATGCAATTCTTTCCTCTACCTGGTCCTTTCCTTCTCATCTCCTCCCAGAAGTGTCAATTCAAGTTGATTCACTATCATTAAAGAGCATACTTGGAGGGCTGGGGATGTGGCTCAAGCGGTAGCGCGCTTGCCTGGCATGCGTGCGGCCCGGGTTCGATCCTCAGCACCACATACCAACAAAGATGTTGTGTCCGCCAAGAACTAAAAAATAAATATTAAAAATTCTCTCTCTCTCTCTCTCTCTCTCTCTCTAAATATATATATATATATATATATATATATATATATATATATATATATATATATAAAAAGAGCATACTTGGAGTATCTATCTTCAGTACTAATAATTTATTCACTTTGGCTATATGCTGACCAGTACAAAGTAAAATATATGCTCATCATAAACTCATAAATGACTCCAAATGATAATAAGGTTTGGTTAGATTAATGTGAGTTGATGATATTGAGCAAGAGTTCAGGCTTAATCCTCTTACAGAGATTCCCAAAGACATTCCTGGTACTAAGAACAGAAGAGTTTATTATTCCAGCCTGTTATCTATCACCTTGGGAACCAAAGAAATTTATTAGATTGCCCTTTATAAATACATTTAATAACCACCCTGCCGGGATTGATTCCCTTTGTGAAGAGGACTCCTGCTGATTCACATAATGTTCTGAGTTAATTCTGGTCAGTGATTGTGAAATATCTCTACTACTTGAATTAATTAAATAATGATCAACAAAATGGCTAGAGAAGAGATTTGGGTGTTTTATGACACTTAAAACCCAAAGACATCTATGAACACATACAGATACCTGGCATATTGATGTAGATATACACATGCATATTTTTCTCTGTAAAGGAAAGGACTCATATTTTATAATTCTGTAGATCATAAGTGTCTATTGTTGTGATTTTATTCAGTCAAATGTACAAATATAATTTTTAAATCAATCAAAAAGGAATGGCATTTATATATAAACTCCTGTTATATACTTGGGTTTATGCTAGGTGCTTTTTATATGTTTCTATACCTTTAATATTACTTTTTATTTGTTACATCCTTCAAAATCCTTTGACTAACCCTACTTCAGAGTTCATTTAAAGTTATGTGTCACTGATCCAACTTTCTATGGAAGAAAGAGTGCCCAAATCAACAGATCCAATTAGAAGCATCCTGTGTTTAAGTTCAAAGAAACCAGGACTCATATTCTGCCTCTATAAAATGTACTTGAACCCAAGCCTGTATTTTAATTTAAAACTGAGGGTGGTAAAACCATCTCATGATGTGGTGGTGAAGGTTAAGAGAGAAGAAATGAGAAAACAGCTGACAAATACAGACTAACTCAGGGTCCTTCTGCTTCCTCTAAGTTTTCCTCCCTCCCCACAGGTTTCTCTCCTGTCTCATATTCCCCTTCTGTCGGATAACTAAGTAAGTAATCAAAAAATAACAAGGCTGAAAAGCAACATGGTTGACCATCAAGTGACCTCATTTAACAAATATTATCAAGTGTTTAAAAAGTTAAACACAGCTAAGCAGTGGCAAATACATCAAAATATAATCCCAAGTAAAATGTAGCTTCCCTTTTACCTAAGGTGCATAGTCAAATTTAAAATTGATGTACTGCCCATTCTCCACACTCCTGTTTATTCCAAACTTAATCAAGAGTTCTTCTCACCCATGTATTTAGGCTAGATGATGATTATATAGCTATACACACCTTAAAAACATATGTAATGGAAACCTAGAAACAGTATATCCATGTGCCTATTGAAAGGCTGAAGCTACTGCACAGTTTCAGTTATTGCTATGCAGCAATACTGAGTCACAGTTTGGGGAAACAAAGTTTCAACAATCTCAGAGTATCCACCCAGTCAAATGTCAGTAAAGGAATTAGAGAGAATTCTTTTTCCTCCTACTTTAACTTTTTACTTGCTTTCATTAACATTGGATAAATAGGAGGCCTGAATGAGGCTGATCTATCACATTTCCATTCAGACTCCTTGAAATTCAAGGCTCATGAATAGGTGCTTAGCAAACATATGTTAATTGATTCATTGGTTATGGGACTATTAATTTCTCTAGTTCCCAGCATACTCCCTCCATTCCTTTATTCTCTCTGGAAACATTCATCCAATTAAGCATTTCCTGAGCACCTGCAATCTTCCAAGGCCTCATGCTAGAGATGATGAAGAAATAAAGAACAAGCAGTCCCTGTCTTGAAAGAACTCCGTGTCTAGAGTAGGAGATGGATAATATGACCAAATAACTCTTTTTGCAGCTATAAAAGTTATGATGGAGGTTTACCTCCCAAGTGGCATTTGCTTTACTTACAACTCTGACCTCTTCCATTGCTGCAATACAGCTCACAAACTTTAAAAAAAAAAAAAAGTGCAGCTGTCAGTTATGATTAACACAATGGCTAGACATGGTGCATGAGAACGGATATAGGTGGTTCGTGGGTTGTGTGGGACACGCATGTTGAACAAGTCTGCAGACACTTTGTCCAAAACTTCCTTTTGCAGAGTGCAGATATAAATGAGCTTTAAGCGGAAGTCTTTGCTTCCGGAATAAGATTGACTAACCAGTGAAGCCCTCTATTACTCATTTCAGCAATTGGTTGCTATTCTTGAGGAAACATACAAAAGTTGGACAAGAAACGGCAAAGGAGCTTAGGTCAGCCACATTAATTCGGACGTTTCTGTTGACTATTTTGGGGATTCTATCAGTTAAAATGTAAAACAAGAGTCAAAGTCAAAAGATGCCCGGCTTCAATGAACAGGACCTCTCAGAATCTGAGATCAAACTTAAAATCATATGATTGAGTGAAATTGACTCAGGAATTTTGGTTTAAATTAAACGCCCCAAATGATTTTAAATGGACTTTTATTCTGATTACCTCCTATTTGCAAAGCACTGTTTCAGAGGCTGTTGAGGTGAAAAAAAAAATAAATTGCTCCTGATCCCTGATCCTAGAATTTCCAATCCAACTGGGGAGGAAACCTTTAGACCTAAGGAATAAAAAAGAACTAGTAGCCCACTAGTGATTGCCCAATGACTTGTGTTGATAATCAGAGATGTGTGCAATTAGGTAACAGTAACTCTGAGTTAGAACAACTCAGAAATCAATTGTACTTGATGTGATCCTTAGAGAAGGGTCAAATTTGGATAAAATGGAAGAACAAGGGGTATGTAAGGGATAAAGCAGAGTGGAGCAAAGGCATAGGGATAGGAAAGCTTTAGGGGTTTTACAAAACAGGGATCAGACACATTTGACATTAGCAGAGGTAGCCTAAGAGTGAAGGCTGTCACTGGCAATGAGGGGTGAGTCAACTAGGAAGAATATGAACGTGAAGCCAAGGAGTTCAGACTTCTACCAATAGTTAACACTTAGCTGTTGGATATTTTTCACCAGCAGAGTGACATTACAAACCCAGAAGTTGTATGCAGGGGAAAGACTAGGGTCAGAGTTTGGACAAGACAAGTTAAGAAAGAGTCCAATTAGACTAATACTTTAGCATTTCTTCAAGCAAATATATTATTTAAATAGGTAATTGCATGTTTTAAATAGATATAATATTTTATTAAGGCTTGAAGAAACTAATTTTCTACATGTTGTAGATTTCACTTCACTTTACATTTAAAATAGATATATCATGCTCATGCACTACAACATTTTCAATATTTTGGGACTTTCTAATTTCCAAGTTAAATACTGTTTGTCACTTTTCAGAACTCATGTTTTCCTTTGTAATTTTTACAACATTCAAATTCTTGAAATGGGTTTGAAAATGCAAACTTAAAAAACACTTTCCCCAGTAACAGTGCTAGCTTGCCTGCTTATATATTATTTATTAATACCAGGGATTGAACTCAGGGGCATTCAACCACTGAGCCACATCCCCAGCCCTATTTTGTATTTTATTTAGAGACAGAGTCTCACTGAGTTGCTCAGCACCTCACTTTTGCTGAGGCTGGCTTTGAACTTGCGATCCTTCTGCCTCAGCCTCCTGAGCCGCTGGGATTACAGGCCTGTGCCACCGTGCCCAGCTCATTTATTATTCATTTTTCAGGATTTCAGTGCACTGAACTGCCTGTCCGTATGAAGCCTGACAGTAGCTTTGAGCTGACCAGTTTTAGAGTTGGCCTTTTGCTCACTGTGCAACTTCCACGTGCTATCACCAAATACTAAATCAAGGTGGGTCAATGTCAGTGAGGATGCATTTAATGTTTAATTTTTGTATATCACCTCTGTGAGTTAGAGTAAGACTAAGATTCATCTTGACCAATTTAAAAAATGGTGCAATTAGAAAATTGAGTGACCTGGCACTTCACTTAGACTTATTACATGGACATTATATTCTTACAAAATTAGTAGCCCAGGTAGCTGCCTGACTAGCTCACCACTTAACCAGAATACAATCAAGGACAATCAAACTTTACCTTTAAACAATTTTTTTTTTTTTTTTTTTTGGTGCTGGAGATTGAACCCATGGCCTCGTACATGCAAGACAAGCACTCTACCAACTGAGCTATGTCCCCAGACCCTAAACAATTCAATTTAATTGAGTCAATTTTACAGCTCTGGAATGGCTGCCACATACTCAGTGAGAAACCAGATGAGGCCAGGTACAAGAGTTCAAATTTGCATTATCACTGTCCATAGGATCACCAAGGTTAAGCTTCAATATAAGGGTGTCTTGCCTTTTTTGACCTGGTCCTGAATTTATAAGCTGACTCTCAGGTTACCTATTCAGTTCTTAGTATTATCTACTAAAAAAGCAGGAAGGCAGGGGATATTCCTTCTTGGATTCAATATTAAATCATGTGACCTTTTCTATTACATATCCATAGTGCACTTATTAAACAGTAAATTTTTTTAACATTGAACCATTGGAAAAGAAATGAAATCTATAAGTAATTCAGCACTGTGATTTGTAGGATTAATTTTGCAACATTTTAAACCAAAATTCAAGCTACTTTAGTGAATCAACAGACCTGGAAAGATGTTTATCTATTTCCTCACACTCACCTATTTTCTCATTTTTTTCCTAAAAAATAAAGTTTGCACAACGAAACTAAACATAAAGACCAAGTGCCAAATTTGTTTAGTATTTTTAGTGTTTTAATGAACAATACTTAATAAAAGCCATAAAAGTATACAAACATTATCATAATTAGAAACTTTAATTTGCTAACATAAATTCATAAACAGTCTATAAAACTATTCTAAGTTTCCAAACTGACCTTAAATGCAATATTATTATGCCTAAAATATTGTAATAAATAAGCAGCAATTCCATCTGAATGATGTTCTGTCATCTGTGGGGAATAATTGTTTTTCTCACACATGCACCAGAGATGAATATGAGAAAACTAAATCACTACTGAATGTATAGACCTAGCTACCAAGCCTCGGGGAGAGTCAGTGGGGAGACCTTCAGGACTGAAGAGGTGAGTAACCAGGCAGCTACCTCAGCTACTTCTCTATCCAATGTCCTATCACAATTTCCTAGATCTCACTTTCTTCTACAGTAATATCTACCTCATCAACACAGTAACCAAATAAAAGAACATCAAAATAAATCATGAAACAGTGAATTTTAATGTCTTTATTTTTTTTAATAATCAGTATTTTAAAAATCCTACCCATACAAACACAGGGATTTGGGAGTGGGTCATTCATTGCTTTGTTTATTAAATTTTTACCAAAATTGATAAAATACTAAGAATGGTATCAGACACTAAATGGCATCAGTGATTAAACAAAATCCTTGCCAACATGAAAATAGCAAAGAGATAATAAATGAGTATGTGAATATAAACATATATAAAGTATTTGTGTGTATATACATATATGTTATATACATGAGTATGTGCATTTACAAAACTTATTATGAATTTTGTAAACTTTATACAAATATAATATAATTTTTTAAAAATGTAACAGGAGTCACAAAAAGGGTTGAGTGGGAAGAGGTCTACTTTAAAGAACTTAGAGAAGTTAAGCCTAGTCTCTGAAGAAGTAACATTTAAGTTAATATCCAAAGGATAGGAAAGAATGAATTAAGCAAATGGGATGAGATGGAGGGCAGTAAATGTGTTCCATTGGGGAGCATTTTTAACTTTACCACTTAAAAAGCAACATTCAGCTGCATGAACAAGAAAACAAAATTAGGGGCTGGGGATGTGGCTCAAATAGTAGCGCACTCGCCTGGCATGTGTGCAGCCCGGGTTTGATCCTCAGCACCACATACAAATAAAGATGTTGTGTCCGCCGAAAACTAAAAAATAAATATTAAAATTCTCTCTCTCTCTCTTTAAAAAAAGAAAACAAAATTAAATCATGCCCTATCGTTTTCTTTGCTCCTACTCTCTAAGCCAATAATTATTCAATAAATGTTTTTTGAACTTTTGCTCACAACTTTGATGGTTTTCAAAATAAAGTCAAGAGCCCCAACTTAAAAAAAAAATTGTTCTGGGTCCCCATCTTGGAATTAAAAAATTACAGCATCTTGGGCAGGGACCCTAGAATATGCTTTGTACCATTTGGGTGGGCTATAACGTGAAAAGTGCTAGGTTAGGCACTAATCTAAGTGTCACATGCAATATCAACCAAACTCACATTCCCTGATGAGGAACTCACGATATAGTCTAGGTAATAAGACATGTGTACTTGCAAATATAATTGATACAAATATTCTGTTAGGACTTAAAACCCAAACAGACATAACCCACAAACGACTGAGACATTCAGGTAGAGATCAAGGGAAATACTGGTTTCTGAGCTGCAGCAACCCTATGCCCTCTTATGGTGCATCCTGGGAAGAAGAAAAGAAGCTGAAACCTTGTGAATGAGAACCATGAAGGAGGAACTAGTCAGGATACTTATCTCGGAGACCAAGTGCCATTTTAGAAGCTATAAGTAGTATTAAGAAACATTTGTTCAGAAGGGTCTTGCCCAGCATCTTCAACTATAGATGAAATACAGAAGGAAAGATGCAAAACACAGACAGACACAGTACAGGAATGCTAGGACTGCATCACCACTACCCTGGAGAAACTGATACAGGACTGGTGAATGGAATCATTGCAACTCATCTCCAAGAATACCGCCTCTCCTTAGGCTCTGTCCTCCAACTTCAGCCAAAAGTAAATAAGCTTTCAGCCATCAGAACTGCCCACCCTTGAAACAGTTCTGGTCTTGGAAAGGAAACCACATCCATACTGAACAGTTGCTCTCCAACCCTGTTTGCCCAAATTGAGATACTTTGCTAAGCAGATTTTTGTACCTGGAGACCTAATTCTTCTTTCTTGTCTTAATCTCTAGGGTCGGATTAGACTTGGTTTGAGTTGGATTTTATGATTTCTTAGAACTACAATGCCCTTTACTATTCCCCGAGTTGTTTAATCTTGCTAGTCTTAACTTCAGTCTTTCAAATAGTATTACCCTTCTGAGGATTATATCCTGAAGTCAATCCAATATTGGCTCAAGGGCTGTGCAGACTTTAAGAGAAGACAACCTTCCCTAAAGCCTTCTTTATTTCTGTTTTTATTCTATCCTGATAGGAAAGCTTATAAAAAGTTTGGGCTAAGGCAGGTCTCCAACTGTCCCTTTGCAGATAATTATTCAAGAAAGCTTTGAGGGTACTTATGCCAGTAGCTACGGTATCACTACCAGCATACACCCAATTCAAATCCATATTAATGACTATTTAAATACACAGTGACTTGAAATTTCACTTTGAAAAGGTTTTTAGTAATTGGCTTATTAATTCATTGAGAAATACTACATATGATCACAAAAGTCATCACTTATAATTTCATTGCCTTTGCTTATGCTTCTCCAAATGTCAGGAATGTCATTATCTCACCTTTATCTGTGAAAGCCCAGCAGAAAGTATACTGTTTTTGACATTTTCAATGGATAATTACTTGTTCCTGCCTCTGATTCATAGTAATGTGTTTAGAGCCTTGTTTACCAGACAACATCCTGGTGAGTTATGTATGCATCCATCTATCACTTAAATTATCAGAATGTTACAGCGGAAGGAACAGCCTTCAAATTCAGAAAGTTTGGGTTCTATCAATTACTTCCTATTTGGTAATAAAATTACTTAAACACTCGTGGGTTTTTGCTATGAGCAAACTGCATCAGTACTATAGACCAGAAATGTCTGTCTTTCCCCAATGTCAGAATATCTTGAACATCAATGAATCCACAAGCCATGTCAATGTCATCTCCTCTGATGGTACTCTTGGTTTCATTTGGTGGTCATAACCATGGCCAACACAAGTTCTTTTACCTCATTCCCACCTTGATTACTAATATCTATAACATCCAAATCATACCTCACACTTCACACAAAGATATATAGGTCACAGAAAGGCTGAAAATGGGTTAAGGTGGCCACAGGATTTAAATATACCTTAGGGAAAGCCAAGGCTGAAAGCTAAAAAAGATGCAGTCACTACAGGTGACCAGATGGGTATTAACCAAGACCCAGAGCCATCAAGAAAAAAGGCATGAAGTTTCAAAGTGAACCTTGCCTCACCCGCAGGAATAACTCCCACTGGGCTCAAGCCTCACTGTGACGACTTTTTTATGTGAGACTCGTGGCAAGTGATCAGGTGACAGAATTGGTGTTCTTGCTATGCACCATCCTGGGGTTCTCCTCTTACAGATCACTTGATATGACTGATAAACTCATGTACCTTGTGTTGGGTATGATTTGATATGTGCATGTATCCCTGTGCTCCTCAATTAATTTGATCATTTTTTTACTGACCCAAATAAGTTTTTTGTCATATGTGCCTTGTTGTGCTGGGCAGACGGTAGTCATTTACTTGCACAAGTAAGATATAGAGTCATTCTACCTTGGTATTTTTACTCAAAATGGTGTAACTCATGGCAAACTGATGCTTTATGACATGGAGTAACTCAGGCATAAGCACAGCTGGAAGCTGCTGTTCTATACACCATGGAATAAATCAGAGCAAGGCACAGCCTGTTTCCACAGTTTCCAAAGTATTTTTCTATTTAACGTCATTAGTGATATTCATTTAATGGGCTCATTGGGACTATTAAGTCTGAAAACTTATTTTAAAAAGGCCTCACACACTGTTGAGTATAGAGTACATGCTCAAAATCTTCCCGAGTTGGTTAAATCAGAAAGACCAATGTGCTCTGGAATAACTTTCTGGCAGCACTTATGCCTGTAGCACAAGCAGTAGCTATTTTTATCATATACTAAAAAAGAGTTCTCCTTTCTTGAAAATTCCAACCAAGAAGAAAAAGGGGTTCTGCCTCCAGAGTCTGAAGAGGTCTCGGAAACACAATAGGAACTATAAACTCCAAAAATACATGTTAAAAGTTCTACCCACTCCCAACTAAAAAACAGGATCTTCCCAATTCTTCCTCCTTCTCTTTCCAGTCAGCTGGTGAAAGGGTGCTGGTAAAACTTGTGGCTTCCCTGAACACAACCTTGTTGACCTTCTGCCCTTTTTTGAAAGGTGTTTCTCTCTTCCATATTTGAAGAAACTCAGTGTTTGATTTTTCCCACTGAGTAAGCAGTGACTGTGTGGGCAAGCTGCTAACTGAAATACCGAGAAAGAAGAGAAGGGTAAATGAACTTTCCCTGGGAAATACTATTTGCATCACTAACGTCCCTGGAATAATTTGGAGACAATTAGACACTAATCTTTCCCTATTAGAGAAATTGCTACTTCTGAAACATTAAGACCCCGCCCCCAAATAGCAAACACATAGCTGGAACAACATTGGCAAGCAGACATCATAACATTTGTAGCAGATCGTTATTATGGAAAGATAGATTTTTGTTTTCAAAATTTTGCCTCATAGTTTCCAACACATACATCACAGAGTGGGCAATGAAGTAGATCTGACGCTGCGAAAATAGATGGTCTAAATTTTGAGCCATGACAGGAAAGAAGCCTTCACACATAACTTTTAAAAAGAAATCGACCAATCACTACAACTTAGATCATATAATTTTGACGACCGAGAAAGAGAAGCATTTACAGGTGATGGAAAATCAAGATGAAATAAGAAAAAAGATCTTTCCGAGACATAAATGTGTGACCACACTTGGCTGATGATCTCCCGAGGACCTTCACACTTCAAATACCAGGGGCTAATTATAATTCTCTTTCTTGATCTGTCAGGTTCATTGAACACATACAGACTGCCTTCTTATGAAAAGGCCTTCTTTGCTCTCTTGGTTCCCAGAGAGCTCCTTCTCCAGCTTGCCCCTCTGTGTTTGCCCTGCCCCCACCCCCATTCTTTGCTGGTTCTTTCCCTTCTTCCCAATCTCTCAGTATTGATGTTCTTCTCCATCTGCACCTATTTCATAGGCTCACTCAACTAGTCCTGTCTATGGATAGATATCTCAAATTTATATCTCCAGCCCTCGACCCCTCTCCTAAAATTTAGACTCCCTGTTCAGTATCTCCCATGGATACCCAAAGGGCTTTGCGAGTTTAACATTTTTCAACCTGAATTCTTGATTCCATTCACCTCTCTGAGCTTATTCCTCTTCCCACAACCTTTACCACATTCATTAGCACCAAATTGATTCCCTGTTGCTCTGCTCCAAAGTCATCTTTGACCTTCTCTCATATCTTACATCAGCTTCTTCAGCAACTCATGGCTGCTCTGTGTCCAGATTTTACTGGGAATGTGACTGCTTTGTACCACCTCCACTGTGTCTGGTGTCCTAGACCTAATCCTAGCACCACCAGCTTTCCCCTGCATTCCTACCATGTATCCTGATATTGCATAGTTTGCTTCCTGATTTCTTTTGGGTCTGTGTTCAAGTTTCACATGTTCTGAGAGACCTTCCCAAATATGCCATAATTACTCCCCAACATTGCCCTCTCCTTTTATGTCTCTCATGACTTATATATCACTGCCAGGAATTATATCATTTATTTAACTATTTGCTCACTGTCTTTATTTTTATCACCTCTATGTAAGTTTCATGAGGGCAGGGATTTGATCTATTTGATTCTCTTCTATACTTCTAATATCTAGAAAAATTCCTGAAACGTAATGGTAACTAATAAATTACTAATTGAATATGCCTAAGTTATGTGCTTAGTGAACTATAAAATACTTATAATGTGAATTTGGTCGATTTCAATAAATTCTCTTGATTTTATACAGTCATCAGTTTAATCTCTAAGGACATGATTGACATTAATGGACAAAGTTCTATTGCTGTCCTGTCTTTGTAAGCAATACATCTCTCACATGTAAATGCAAACAGAACCTACGTAAGTAGTAACTAAACCTGGATATTAACCAATTCCTGCTGAACTACAAATTAACAAAATATAATCAATAACTCTAGAGGCATAAAGAGTCAAAGAGCTTGACTCTGCTATAGTTTGAATGGTCTTGTCTCCCCAGAATTTGTGCTGAAACTTAATTGCTAAAGAAGTAGTAGTGGGAGATGGTTGAGTCTTAAGGGCTCCATTTCCCTGAATGGGATTAGGCCCCCCTATAAAAAGGTTTATCAAAAGGAGTTAATTCCTTTTGTTCCTACACCTCCTGCCATGTGAGGACAGTTTTTCCTCCCCAGAGAAACAAGATGCCACCTTAAAAATGGACTCAGACAACCAAGCCTGCTAACTCCTTGATCTTGGACCTTCTAGCCTCCAGATCTTTGAGAAATAAATTTCTATAGTTCAGGAATTACTTAGACTGTGGTATTCTGTTTTAGTAGCACAAACGGGTTGAGACAGACTCCAAAGGATACAAAGAAACCACACAAGGAAAAAGTAAAGTACTTGTGTATGTAATCATCGGTCTGAGAGCACAAAGCCCTGGTGGGAAAGAGCGTGTTCAAATCATCTGACTTACCCTCAGATGACCAACCTACACCGCTCCCATAAAGAGTAGAGAACCTGCCCGGGTTATTTATGGTTCCCTCTGGAGTTTTCAGAAGATGGTTACAGGTCCACTCACTTGACCTTTTAGACTTCCCCACACATTTTAAATAGAAAGAAGGTGTCCTAAAGGAAGTTAGGCATCAATATCAAAATAAGCCTTCAACTAGACTCCAGGAACTAGAAGGTGAAACCACTGGTCACTTTTACAAGATCCCTTTGTCGTTTACTTCTGTCCAACCATCAGGAGTCAAGAGGGAAACTAGAAGATCAGGTTCCATGACAAAATCCTGGGGATTTCTCAGGCACCATCCTCCCTCCCTCTCCCTCTCCCTCTCCCTCTCCCTCTCCCTCTCCCTCCCTCCCTCCCTCCCTCCCCCCCCCTCCCCCTCTCCCTCTCCCTCCCTCCCTCTCTCTCTCTCTCTCTCTCTCTCTCTCTCTCTCTCTCTCTCTCTCTCTCCCTCTCCCTGTCCCTCTCTCTCAGCAGTTTACATGCATCATAAAGCTGGGCACATTCACAAATTACAAACACACACAAATACACAGGCACATGCTAACTCAGATATATCACAAGGGGCTTCAGAACACCTGGATCATTCATGCGTGACCTTAGGTTTTTATCCCCCAATTGATCAGTTTGTGTCATGCTTTGCAAAAGAAAATTATACGGATATGTCTGAAAATTAGGATATTTTTATATTTGGGGAAGATTCAATGATGGAAAAGTAGTCTGTGAAATAACATCCGGTATTTCCTACCTTTTTCTTGATCTTTCACTCGTATTCCACTTGTCACAGCAGCCCTCCTCCTCAGCATGGGCCCTGTGGTGATGATGGATTAATGGATTATGTCAGGAGTGGCTTTGTTATAAAAGCAAACTCTCTCTAGCTTGCTTATGCTGCTTTCCATGTGGTACCCACTGCCATGTCATGACCCATCATGTAGTCTTTACCAAGCATCAAGAGGATACCAGTGCCATGCTCTGTACCTACAGAACTGTGACTTAAATAAGTCTTTTTTCTTTATAGATGATCCCGTTTCAGTTACTCTGTTACATTGAAAGAAGATTAACCAAGATACCAGGCATGGCCAAGGAAGATGCATGGGTAGTGAAACCTGAAAAAAAGGAGATAAAATCAAAGAAATTGTAGAGGATCACAATGCTGAGAGCACTTTAGTACTCTGGCTTTTCTCTTGTCAAGTAGAGAATTGATAGAAGATTTTAAACAGAGGAATGACCAACCCTTATTTTTTTAAGGATCTCTCTCAGTTGTACATTGAGAATAGAACTAAAGATGAAGGATGGAAAATACAAAGTTTATCTAAGAGGTCAGCTATACAATCAAAGCAAAGAATAATGGTATCTTTGGCCAGGTTAGTAGCAGTGAACTCTGATAAGAAGGAATTGTCATCTCTGAATATATTCTGAAGACAAAGCTAATGTGATGTACAACAGACTAGATGTGAGAGCAGCAAGACTGACTTTAAAGATTGTGGCATAAGTACCCAGAAAAAGTCTCCTCTATATCCATGAAGAGTAGAAAAAAATTGTCAAGAGCAAGTTAAGAATAATGGGAAACATGGAGATCCTAATTTTAAACATTTAAGTAAAGATATTTAAGTCTTGAGTAAAAGGGACAGATCTAAATGTAGGGAGTTTTCAGTATAAAGATGATACTAAAACTGTAAAAAAAATCAAATGTGACTCACGAAAAATGAGAAAAGAAGGAGGATTTGAAGGCTGAGCCTTGGGACACTACAAATTTAAGTTAGGTGATGAAGAGGAACCAAGAATGGAAAATGAAAAGGAATGACCAGTGAAGTAAAGAAAAACTAGACTTTTCCTGGGAGAGAAGAAAAAAAAATGTTTAGAGAAGAAGATAACCAACCAAGTCAGTCTCCTTATGGATCCGGTGAGAAGGATTTGAGCACAATACTTGGTTTTAATGACACAGGGAATCCAGCTTTTATGGAATGTTAAAAACAAAACCTAATTCAGAACAAAATGGATCTATTTTATTTATTGGTGGAGACAGCAAGCATAGTTGGAGACTCACTATAAAGAAAGGAAAGGAGGC
The DNA here is from genome assembly GCF_045843805.1 of Urocitellus parryii. Lineage (NCBI taxonomy): Eukaryota > Metazoa > Chordata > Mammalia > Rodentia > Sciuridae > Urocitellus > Urocitellus parryii. Next base: position 124,109,895 of record NC_135539.1, on the reverse strand, counting down.
AGTAGCTCACAGGGAGTAAAGGGATCAAAAGAACTCAATTTTTTTTATGGGAGAAGACAATGCATATTAATAAGCTGATGGGAAAGATCATGGTAATAAAGGGGAAGTCCAAGAGAAGGAAGTATTCCTGGAACAATATCCTTCCAGAAGGGGAGTGGGTGGCGTTGGATGCCTGCACAGACAGTTCATCCCTGGGAACAGAAGAGAAAGAATATGTGGGCACAGAGGCCTAAGGCTGGACAGATGAGGTAGTGTGGATTTGCAGTAATGCTCCTCTAATTGTGCCCATCTTTTCAGTAAGAGAAGATCACCATCTTATAGGAAAAGGCTCAAAGAATATGATTCATAACGTAATTCAAGAAAAAGCAAAACTACTGCCCAGAAAGACAGGGCCAAGTCCTGCTGGTAAGCTGTCATCATTCTGTAAATATTGGTGCAAGGGCTCAAGAGGGGACAAGATGTGCTGTTTTGCTGTGGAGAGCCTGGGTCTGCAGCATAACCTGAGAGGGCCTGAGGAGAGCCACATGCTTGCAGCCTCACTTGAAGGAAATGAAACTCAGTAAAGCTAAGTCAGAACCAGCTCTTTACTTCTGCCTTGGTTCAGTCCTTGACTGGGCCTTTACCCCCAGCAGGTTTCCATTTTACTAAGCAGAAAGTTCTTTGTGTACTTAAAGTTCATTATTCTTATGGGGCTGAGGAATGCAGGGGTACATCTTTGTTTGCTTATAATAAGGAATCCCAACTCACTAGGTTTTTTTTATGTTGAAAAACCATTAATGCCCTTCCCTGCAAAATATATTATATTTCAAAATTGGCCTCAAGTTGCCTATGTTTAGATAAACTGTAACTTTATCATATTTTGGTGGCCTTTAGAGGATCTTGACCCATGACTCTTTGAATTAGAATGAGATGCACAGTATATGGACACAACAAATGATTGGCTGAGGTCACATTCTGCAATAAAACTAAACATAACACATTCATCTATATTACACGATTAGTTATTGAAGCTTTATTCCCTGCTATCAGTCTTCAATGTTGACTCAACACATACTTATTCATCATGCACAGAGAGCAAAGAACAAAGATCCTGGCCTTCAGGAGGCTTCTTATAATCGAGAGCAAGTATAGATAATACAACCATGATAATCAAAGAAAATTTTCAAAAAGTTGAAGAAGGTCATCAGTTCAGTGAGAGAAAAACACATCAGATAAAGAGAATGGAGAAAGAGTTTGTCATATGAAGAGTGTGGTTAGGGTGTGATTGAAAAGTCAGCACATGGGTAAAGACGTGAAGACGGAGGCCTGAGTCACAGAAGCTCCCTGGGTGAAGGGGCCAGCCCCGCAGAGGGAACAGCATGTCCAAAGAGCCACAGAGGCAAGAGAATGCCTGGAGTGTTCAGAGTGGTCTCAGGAGGTCAGCCCGAGGGCAGGGGTGAGCAGAGGAGTACCAGGGGAGGGCTAGCTACACAATTTGTAGGTGTCAGCACAAACTTAAAAATGTGGGGGCCCTTGTTCAGAATTAAGAACTTCATGAGCCTGAAATCATGGGTGGGGATCATCTGAACACAGGACCGCATGTGACTACACAGGTCAGATACTCAAGAAGCTGGCTTAGAGAGGAGACGAGACCAGGTCCAACAGGTCATCGGAAGCATATTTTGAAGGGCCTTCCAGGTCCTGTAAAGAATTTTGACTTTCACTGTGAGTGACACTGGGTTCTGTTGGAGAGTTTTAAGCCTCCTAACTTATAGAATATGTGTTGAAACTAGTTTAGGAGCCCCACATGGATGCAGGAGTCTAGTCAGAAGACTTATTACAATTATCTTCATGATGTATTACAGTAATCCTGATGAGAGATCTCGGTGGCGTGGTCCGAGGACAGTATTAGTGGAGGTAACAGAAAGTTCTGTGCACTGGAATTCACAAAACTGGTAATGGGTTTCATGGAGGGAGAAAGATAAATCTTAGTAGGAATCCAGAGTGACTCCAAAGCTTTTGGGCCTGAGGAACAGGAACACTGGAGTTGCCACAGTCTTAGACAAGGAAGTGTGAGGGAGTTAGAACAGGGTGCAGAGTGGTGGAGGTGCAGTCCTCAACATGACATTTTGAGATTCCTCTCTGACACTCAAGTGGAGTCTGTGAGTTGGCAGTCACACAGGAGTCTGCTATTCAAGTGAGTGATCATGTTGGAGATGAAGAATTTAAAAGTCGTCATCAGAAAAGGCCTCAGTTCTTCCAGCGGCTTGGGAGGCAGGAGGATCACGAGTTCAAAGCCAGCCTCAGCAAAAGTAAGGCCCTAAGCAATTCAGTGAGACCCTGTCTCTAAATAAAATACAAAATAGGGCTGGGGATGTGGCTCAGGGGTTGAGTGCCCCCGAGTTCAATCCTTGGTACCCCCCTGTGGAGGAGGAGGAGGAGGAGGAGGAGGAGGAGGAGGAGGAGGAGGAGGAGGAGGAGGAGGGTAAAAACCTCAGTTCTTCAGTGTAGCTAAAAGCAAAAGCCTCCACTGACCTGGATTCTTAAAACGTTCTAGGCTAAACAAAATTCTTCTTTGTATCCAACATTGCTCTTGGCTGATGACATATGAACTAAAATGTTTATTCCTTAATCCATTTCTCTTTCTAAAAAAGTCTTTTTCCCCCCTCGTTTAACAGCATGCAATGGATGAAACTGAACACCAAAGAATTTGAAAGACAACTAAGAAGTAGTTATGGAAAATTGTTTAAAATATCACTATTAGTTTTTCTACCAACACTATAACAGCTATTGGGGCGAGAAGGATTAGCCCCATGTCTGGGCTTCTGCTTGTACTTGGGTTTTCTGCTCATTTTGGAGTTGCTTATGGGTGATGTAGAGCTGAAGGGGCTGCCCTTACAAAGACGTCATGTATCCCCAAGGATGACAATGTTGTGGGTGGGCCCTGGGATCAGAAGAAAGCATGAAATTGGAGAGCAGAACATTTTCACTGACTGCTTAGAACCAGATCCACAACTCCCAGCTCTGAGAGAATCTGGACAGGGCTCCTGAGCAGGATCCTGATCCACTAAGGGCACCACTAGCAAAGGTGCATTTCGGGAGCATAAAGGCAATGGACACCAGCCAAGAGGAACAGTACAGGACAGAGAAGGTGACGAAGGTGGTTAATACATGTGGGACACTCTTGACGAGTCCAGAAATAATTCAGGAATGTTCTGCAGGAATAGTGATGGAGGGTCAGAGTTACTACAATTTAATTTATTGACATGCAGTGCTATTTTTACCCCCAGCTTGGTAAAAGCTATATATGGACAAACATATATGGGCCAATTCCAATTAGGGACTGAGCTTTTTATTAGCTGATTTCTGTGAAATGAGGTTTCTTCTAACATGGCCTCATGCTATGGCAAAGCCATGCACTGCCACTTTGTTTCTCTGAAGTGAGTGAATTGCATCCACAGCCTTTCCAGTCCTCTTCCGGATCTCCTTTTCCCTGACCTCTGTTGCAATGAAAGAGATGGGTGGGAAGAGAGTTCTCACGGTTGGAATCCAAGATGGATGCAGAATTCCATTGCTTATAAGTAGAATTGCAGTGATACTTAACTATGCAGTAATAATATTATGTATCTCATGCCACTCTCGTCCTCCAACAAAATGAAGAAAACTCAGATGGGTTAATAACTCAGCAAAATACTATGATTGTGTCTTCAGTGCTTGTATCTTAAATGTGGATTAGAACTTCTTTTCCTGTATTTCTCTTTCGACTAATTGTCAGCTTGGGAGATAGCCTCATTTTGGAGGCTTATAAGTGAGCAAACAGAAGAGCAAATGAATCTCCTTATCATGTCTTCAAAAATACATTCAGGCCAGATGCAGTGGCACATGCTTATAATCCCAGTGGCACAGGAGGCTGAGGCAGGAAGATTACAAGTTTGAGGCCAACTTCCGCAATTTAGCAAGACCTTGTCTAAAAATGAAAAATAACAAGGGCTGGGGATGTGACTCAGTAGTTAAGTGCCCCTGGGTTTAATCCCCAGTACCAAAAAACTAACAAAAAACAAACAACAAAAAAAAAAAAACCCAAAACTACAATCAGGTCCTGCAGATTCAACTGTCTATAACATAACTATGATTTTATATCAAAACTCTAAAACATGGAAAATTAAAACATTTAGTCTTCTAATCATAAAAGAATGAAAATACTTCAAAATTATATCATACGTGTGTATGTATGTGTGCACGCGTGTGTGTGTGTGTGTGTGTGTGTGTGTGTGTATATATATATATATATATATATATATATATATATATATATATATATAATATGAAATTAGTTCTGAGAATTCGTAACAGGGCTCTGGACGATGACCCTGTTGACACTGGAGCTGATTTTATGTGTGGAGGCCATCCAGTGCTGGGGTACACTTTCATTATCCTTGCCCCCCACTTCTAGTCACCATGATCCAAAATGTCTCCTGAAGTTGTTAAATATCCCAAGGAGGACAAAAGTCATCCCTGGTTGAGAACCACTGACATAGAAATCCATTACCTCAGAGACTGCAAGAAATAACCAAATTGATCATCACAATATATTCTGTTATTCTTTCATCTGGAGCAAACATTTTGAAGACTTCAATCAAGGGGAGATAAGGAATCTTTGACAAAAGGATGATGTGAGGCCTTGCATCTCTCCAAAATATTGAATGACACCATGCGCCCTGTCATTTGATGGAGCATATAAAATACTGGCTATCTCTGTGTCATGTTCAAGCTGCTCACAGATGACACAATTAACTAACCTACTCCCTTCTTGAGAAATTCATCAACCTAGAAACAGTGAGTTGTAGGTGATTTCTGTCCACTCCGTAGAATCATGTGTCACCAGGCAGGAAGACCACAGCTGTACTCCAGAACCCTGCTGGTTGTTAATCTGTTTACTGAAAACCACTTACCTATCACCACATGTCTATCACTAATATTTTCAAAACAATTACTTTTCATGTCAGACATTTAAAGAGCTTTATGCTAATTGTTTGAATTTCTATTTCATGGGGAGAAAGCAATAGCAAGAAGCTTCTGAGTAGTTCCTAATGAAAACCAAGTTATTTTTATTTTTACATTTGTCCTTTACATTTCTATCTTTTGTTTGATATTTGAATAAAAACTAAAGTTATATAGACTCCATGAATATAAAGCATTTATTACATGGAATATAACAAGAATCTCTTATAGCAAAGCCTATTTTGAATACTAGACTATTGAGCCCCCTTTTAAATAATATTTGGGTATGAGACTATACCAAGACTGCTGCCGAATTTGATTAGTTCTTAAGTCTGTTATATTTACTCTGGATTACAGTTGAACCCTTTTGCTGACTTTCTTTCATTATACACTAAGGACTTCAAAAGAAGAAGGAAAATGGTCAATTTCAAGTCTGGGAATGATTCTCAGATGATGTTTCATTTAACAGACATTTTACAACTTCTCCTTATTATGTTTTTTTTTTTTCCTAGACCTCCTAGCCTTTTAAAAGAGTATTCTAGAATATCTAGGTGGCAAGGGTTGGGATATAGCTCAGTTGGTAGAGTGCTTGCCTCACTTGTATGAGGCCCTGGGTTCAATCTGCAGCACCACCACCAAAAAAAAAAAAAAAAAAAATGCAGGTGGCAGGATATACTATATTTTTAAAAATTTATGTCAATAGGAACAGTCTTTTTAAAGTTTATTTTTATTGAGACGGACATTATTACCCTATGTACATGTATGATTGCACAACTAGTGTGACTCTGTATCTGTACAGCCAGAGGAATGAGACATTGTGCTCTCTTTGTATACAATGTATCAAAATGCATTCTGCTGTCATGTGTAACTAATCAGAATAAAAATAAATAAATAAAATTTTATTTTCATGCTATTTTAGCAAGGAACCAAAAAGAAAACAGGGAAGAGGAGATCCCTCTCCTCACAGACAGGGAAAATAGAGATGCAACATAAGATGGATACTTTAATCAGATATTGAGATCAATGGATTTCCCTCCACTCTGCAAAGTGAAACTTCAGTCCTTTTACATTTTCAGTTTTTTAAGTTGATTTTCTTGGTGGAGACAGAAGGGCTTGTGAGAAATGTTTTCCCCTCTTTCATGAAAAGGAAGATGTTCAGCAGCAGCTGTCAGAAGGAGGAGAGAAAAAGGAAAAAAAAAAAAAAAACAAGAAAAGCCGCAAAGCCAGCTGCAGTTAGTTCCTGTTCACTTGGGGCAGCGGGTGACGTGGGCTTGTTGCATTTCGAATTCACAAATTAGAAATGTTCAGAGAGGAAACTGTCTTTTAGCACATCTACAGAAGAAGAGAGCATTCAGAGAACTGTTATTCAAAAAGATGCATACAGAGAACTGTCTTTCTTATTTAATGAACCCTACCTTAGGTCTAGGTGGGAGGAAGAGAGCAGTGTATTTTACAGTGGGTATTAAAATTACAACTAATTTTCATAAACATTTATTGGAATCCAAAAAAAAAAAAATTAAACATGTAACCCTGAGGAGCTGAGAGTGCAGAATCCCATGGTGCAAAACAGGGAGGTAGAAGAGGGGGGCTTCTCTTGCTGTTGGGGACCTGCTGGAACCTAGAATTGTATTATTTTGTTTCCCTCCAAACACACCTTTGGGGGGAGATTTTAAAGCACTTCTGCTTGTAACACCAGTGTCATACTGTAGCTCCTGCAGGATACCATGCTCTTCATTGCTCCTGCCCTGGGTCTCCGGCCCCAGGCTCTGTCTGCTTATACTTTCCTGTGAGAGTCTTCAGGTCTCTCCCTGCCCTGAAAGCTCTTTGGAAATCCCAAGACTTGCCACTGAGGATCCAAACATGCAATAAAGGATAATTCACTTATTAAAAAAAAAAAACAAAAAAAAAAAAAAAAAAAAACAACTCCTGCCATTCTTTTAAATTGGAAGCTTATATTTCAGGGATATGAAAATAATTTCTAGCTGCCCTAATTCCATTGTATACATATACAACAGCATTGTTCATAATATTTAGACACTTCCATAGCAACCCATAAAATACAACCTCCAGAGGTCTGCATTCCTCCAACTATGCATGAAGGACTGAGGAATTTCTGAGGGAAGAGCTACAGAGCACTAAGTCTGAAATGCTCCCTTTATGGTAGCTATTGTGGAGTCCGTGAGCAGAACCATGGCTAGAACTTTATATCAGAGCTTGCTACAATTTCTATAGATGCTTCTTTTGCACTTCTAGATTTCCAACTTTATACACAAGGCGATTAGAAATGTGCTGATAAAACTTGACTGTTTTGTAGCTTACCTTTCTCTGTATTCTTTCCAGAGTAAACCAATAAATTATCTATTTTTATCATCTGAAGTATTTTATATAAAAATGTTAGTGAAAAATACAGAGACGCAAATAACTTTTTAAAACATTGGTGGTTTTTTTATATGATTTTTTGAAATTCACAAGTAAAATTTTCATTTTGGCTTGCTATTGAGCCACACTTCAAAAACTAACCGCATGACACTACCTTTTGCATTAAAATAAATCTACAATGTCCAGCACAGCGATTTTACAATTTTTTAATGATCCCCATAGTCAAAGTGAGCAACTTTATTCTCCCACTCTTTATCTTCTTTCTCCTCTTTCTTACAGAAGTCACTGACTACTTTTTAGCTACATTTTATTTAAAATGTTTCCTTTATGTTTGTTACTCTCTGTTCTCACAGGTACTGCCTCTGTACACACTGTATCTCCCCCCCCCCCCCAAGGAATTACAGTAAGGACTGCTACTTTCTTGTAGAGTGTTTCCTTTGGCACTTTATAGACTACACAATGTTTTAGTCATCACATCTGGTCCTCAAAACAACCTGTGGTAGGCAAGACAAACACTACCCCAGCTTTATATTTAAGGAAATAGGGTCAGGAAGGATAAACGACTTTCTCAAGGTCATGAAGCCAGTGATGATAGCACTGAAACTTAAATCCAAGACCTTTGGATCTAAGTCTTGGTTCACCCAACCTTTGAAGGCCAAATACAAGAGCATGACAGAAAAACCCACTAAACATTTCAACAGATCTCTATCTGTTAAAGACATATAGAAATTTAGGACCGGAAATACTGATCTTGTAGATTATGAAGGTTTTGCTTGTTTTTTTTTTGTTTTTTGGGTTTGTTGTTGTTGTTGCTGCTGCTGCTGTTGTTGTGTGTGTGTGTGTGTGTGTGTGTGTGTGTTTTGTTAGGATAGCATTTTATTTTTATTTATTTACTTTTTTCTTTTGCATTTTGCCTATTTCTCTCTCTCCCTCCCCCCCTTCTCCTGCCCCCCCCTTTTTTAGTTATGTACCCTGACATAATCACCAAAGCATGAAGCACAATGGGCTCTGATTCAGTCCCCAACACCCCACTCCCACTACACCTTCTTCAATCCATTGACACTTTATGGAACTGAAGACTATCCTGCTAAGTGAAATAAGCCAGTAGCAAAGAGTCAAAGGTCAAATGTTTTCTCTGATAAGTACAAGCTAATCCAAAATAAGGTGGGGGTAGGGGGATGATAAAGAGAGAGAGAAAGAGAAAGGTAGGAACTTGATCAAAACAGAGGAAAGATCACCAGAATAGACAAAGAGGATTGAAGAGGGACAAAAAGGGACAAGAAAAAGGAAGAACAATGGAATGAATCTGATTATGAAGTTTTAACAGTTCTCACGTCATTCACTATAGCTCTAGATGCTCAGGGACATGTGACATAGCCAGCATCACAAAACTAATTATAGATGCCACTGGGACTTGAACCTACTGACACACCCCCCCCCCAGCATAGGTTTTTCTATCTTACTTCAGTAAATGCCACTTGGCCTTTTCAACTTTCCATAAAAAGTGCCAGTAACATGTCCAACTTTAAGTTCTGCCATCCCAAAGACGCCTCTCTACTGAAGACAGGTTCTGTGCCCTACTCTCCACCCACCACACTATGTGACCTCGGGAGAGAGGTTCACATTGCTCACCACACCTGGAGCAATGTCCCCTCTCCAAATACAAGCCCTAATCCAATTCATGCACTCTCACTGGTTTCTCTGGACCTCAGGACACATCTCCAAGTTTTCACAGTACTTGTAGCATCTACTTCCCAATTTCGCACCCTAAAGCTCCTGAAGTCAGTAGCTGATCTTCTGTATGTTCCTGTATATCCTCCTGGTCCCATCATGTTCTCATGTCTCTTTCCCCAATATTCAGTTTTTTCCCTCACTGAGATATGAAAATGTGTTTCTTCTTTCCTACAATATCCTTCGCCCTTTCCATATTAAACTACCCAAAAATTCCTGCCCTGCCTTTATCTCTCAGTTAAAACGCTGCTTCCTCCAGGAAGCCCTCACTACCTCCCAGTGGCATGAGCAACTCCTGAGTTCCTGTGGCATTCCCTACACACCCCTTCAGAGCCACTGTCTGACTATAGTGATATCTGTACGCCTGTTTCCTCACTAAAGACTTTCCATCCCAGACACAATCATCTGCTTCTCTTCTGTAGAAAGACTACATCCGGCACAAAATTGGCACTTATTATTTGTTAAATGAATCAGAAAATTAAATGTTTAATGTTCCCATAGTAATAAAGACAGTCTGTGTTCTTTTAAGCTTAAGAAATAAATATTGAGTTCGGTTCAAGAGAAAAAAAATTATCAGGAAAGCAAATCTTAGTTATGACTGTCATACACTGAATTCCTATTATAAAAAGCAAGGTTAGAGAAAGTCAAGCCAATACTTTATTTAGATATTTTTGTCCTTTCAGGGATCAGAGCCTCCTGCTTCGGAGTAAGGTCAGATTTTCTAGCTAGAGCTTCTTAAACTTGCATGAGGATTGTGCTGAAGAACTTGCTCACCAAACATTCTAAAACCTACATTTTTTTTTTTTAGTTGACACTTCCCCTCTATCTAAGAGGACCCTCCACCCACTCCCCCTGGACAACTACATGCATCTTTCCATGGAAAGTATTTGTAGCTATGACCCTAACTATCCTAATTCCATTTAGAGCTAATCTCTCTTTATGCTCCCAAATGCCAGAAAGTTCAATTCTATCACTGCACATAACCTGTGGGACAGTGACTCTTCAGGTGCCTTTTGACCTGTGATTCACCTAGTATGAGATTTATCTATTTCATGTGTAATTTTTAAATTTCAGCAATGGTTAGCACTTTTCATGGAATAAGTGTGTCCTCGTTAGAGGAGAGGAGAAAAAGGAAGGGGAAAATAGAAAGACACCTTTTGAAGCACTGATGCAAAATCGTTTTTATTGCTTAGAAGATTTGGAAGCAAGCAGCAAGGTCAAAGCTATGTGTTTACTTCTGTTGCACACGAGACTACAGAGATGTGAGGTGTTTCTGCAGCAATCTTCCAGCCTCCATTCCACAGCTACTTGTGTCAGTGCCTGGCTTGAGACAATGCCTAGCCTGCAGTTATGGGGATTGCTCTCCAGTGTCCTTAGTGTTGGTAGACAGTTGCAGTGGTAGCAGTGCCAGCTCCTTGATGTCAGCATGCAGACACTACAAAATAGCTCCAGGAATCGCTCTTGAACTTGTAGCTCTAACGAAGACCTCAGGGGCCGTAACTTCTCAGTGGAGTCCATCTGGGCTCTGTCCTAAAGCCCAGCATAGGATCATCTTTATCACTTTCAGTAATTGTTTAGGCACACAATGTCCTGTATTAAAATTCTTCTTGCTTAAAATATCTACAGTAGTAGTTTCTGTTTCCTTCTGTGCATCCTGACACCATTAGAGGAAACAAAGCAGGGGGAGGAAAGAGAAAGAGTGAAAGAGAGAGAGAGAGAAAAGCAGAGCGCTCTTAGCATGTAAGGTCTCCACCCCAACCCCTGCACTAATCCACTTGACCTAGCCTAGCATGGCTTCTAAGTGTCCACTGCCATGTCCCAGGGCTGACCCAACTGTCTTGTGTTGTGTCTGGGTAACCTCAGGACTCTCAAAGGATTTACTATTTGTACTAGCCAATACACAATGGCAGGTCCTGAATCTGTTTCTTAGAGAATTTATTAGAAGGTGCTAATTATTGTGAATATATTCTTTTGCCCCTTTGAGTTATATATGTATCTCCTGCAACTCGGGAATGTCCTTTTCAAGGATCTGAGAGCTATTCTTTTGAAATGTAAGCATCAGAAAGGACAGGGCCTCTGTCTCCAAGTCTCTCTGAGAGGACAGAATCCCTAACCCTTATCACTGCCAGGAGCAGACAGCCAGCCTGCTCTCCTGGACACTGACCATCCCTTTATAATGTTTCACTTCTGGGTGCTTCCACTCAATCCCTACCTTGACCCATCATGATCCATTTTCCTTTAGAATGTCCAGGCACCTGTGTGCAAGTCAGAATGGAATTCTGCTTGCTCCTTCTCCTGTTACCAGCAGTCACTGCATAAAACCTACCTTAAGTATGCTAACCAACATCTTTGTCTTCTACGTGAGAAAATTATCTTTTTGTTCTTTTTCTTCTACTCATGTAAGTGCCACAGATATCCAACAAAATCGTAAGAATATAGTTCAGTTTTTCTATGAAACCTTCATTTTAAATTATAAAGGTGATTAAATACCATAATGATTTCTTATGGATGTTCATGAATTTACATTTTCTATATAACTTTTAAAGATGGGAATGCTTTCTTCTTTTCACAATATTTTACCTGTGATTTTTTATCCAAAACTTGAGAGACAAGGTACATATATCAAATACTATTCAGTATTATAAACCAGTCCCATAAATGTTTAAAATGTTATGGCTTTAAATTAAACAAAGATGAACAATGGTTATCAAAAATTCACCTGTGCAATTTTGATTTAGTGTAGAAATTAAAAATCATAAAGTCCAAAATTAATCAACACCAATACTGTCATTCTTGCTACTTAGCGGCATAAAAAATTTTCATTGATGTTTAGAAACAGAAATTTCCTGGAGTAAAGAGAAACTAGGGATTCATTCCTTCTTTGGCCTTTAACTAAACAAATATTTCAGAGGAACTTGAATCCTTTGAAACACATTTATAATGCACAATTTATTACTGTGCTCATTTCAGACAACTTTTAGGTTTTACATCTGCAGGAAATGAGTAATCAAGCAAACATGAAGAGTCCTCTTATTTCAATGCAGCTCTCTTAGGGGAATAAAAACAATTGTTTAAGAGAAAATTGTACATATTTCACATCTTAGATGCAATGAACTTGCAAATATTTCTGGCTGAAAGAAAGAAACTGCTGATAGGTGTGGCTGTAGGTAAAGCTTTAAGAATATTTAAGAAATTCCCCTGTTGAACAAGCATCAATTCACAGTCCTCCACAGAGTTATCCATGGGACAGTCCCTTTGAACTCCTTTTTTCCTCTAAAGGGGCTCCTGCAAGGAACCTGTGAGTCATTGTCTGTTCTTTCCTAAAAAGAAAGCAACTCTGTGGACAGCTTAAAAATTCCCAGTAATAATAACTTATCATTTTTGCTAGTTTTTCTAATCATAGAAGCTCATAGTCTAATAAAGAACCCATAAAAAAAGATGAACATCCTAGAATCTAGAGCCATGGGCCAAGTACGAATTGGTCTCATTAATCCCTATCCATCAACTCCCAAGAAGCCTGTGAAATTTCTCCATTTCATGGGGAAAGCACAAAAAAATATTTACCAAAGTACATGAAATCTTTGAAAAAGATTAATGTATGTGGCCCTACTATCAGAGCTATAAGGCTAATTATTTGAAATAAGAATGTTAAAGAGGGCTGGGGATGTGGCTCAAGCAGTAACACACTCGTCTGGCATACGCAGGGTGCTGGGTTCGAGCCTCAGCACCACATAAAAATAAAATAAAGATGTTATGTCCACCGAAAACTAAAAAATATTAAAAAACTAACTCTCTCTCTCTCTCTCTCTCTCTCTCTCTCTCTCTCTCTCATTAAAAAAAAGTTAAAGAAATTTTGATAATACTTTGAACACTTTAAAATTTTACAATAGAAAGCAATGGACTTTAGAAAACTATAAATATTATTTCAAATACTTCTTTCATTTCTGTGAGATCTCAAGTCAGAATCTCCATTACTGAGGAAATTTTCTGTACCAAGAAGTTTAGCCAAAATGACTGTTGGGAATATTTTCAATGAGCAGAATAACTTCTTCATCTTTATCACTTCTTCTTTTTAAATTAACAGCAATGTGAAGAAAACACACACAAAATAAGAGGCCAAGAAGGATAAGCAGAGGCTGCTGATTTCGGGATGCAATCTCTCTTGAAAACCATATTTGAGATTTGCTTCAAAATCATGACCTGAGTCAGTAGCCAAGGTAACAATGTGTCTGCACAGAAGCTGATGGTGGACTGAGGAAGGACCTGTTTGTGGGGATTGCCTGAAGGACTCGGAGTACTGGGTTATCGAGCCAGTACATTAGAGGAACTGTGAGTCACTCTCCAGTAAGTACATGAAATGACCTCAGCACTTGAAGATAGTTTCTACAGGATCACAGCAGTTCGTGGATTTTAGGCTTCATTAACTCACAGCACAGGGACTTTCATTAATGTCTGAAATGCTCATCTGCATAATCTTGCATAGTCTTCATAAAACAATGGCTCGCTTATCCAGGAGAGCCTGGAGCTTCCTCAGCATGATGTGTCTGTCTTTTTCATATGGTCTGTGACAACGCTACAGGCAACCCCCACCCCATGGTAGCTAGAAATTTTTGATTTTATGCAAGTTCACTTCTATTATCAATTTTATTGACTAACAGAAATAGGAATGTTATTTTTAATTAAGCATAAACTTTCTAGTTTGGTGTTGCTGAAAGGGTTTTGTTGCAAGGAAAACAAAATGAACAGATGCATCTTTGTGTCACATGATAAGAAATAAAACATTTTACAAGAATATTCTAACTACCTTCTACACTTTGGCAGAACTGCTCAGCTCCTATTTCCAAGCTATGCTCCATCGATGGCCAGCATTTTCATTTCTCTGAAATTCTGCCAAACATGAGTTTTTGCCATTCTTTGTATTACAGAGGCAATAGCATAGCACAAATGACTGTCACAAAGACACCAGCTGGGAAAAAAAAAAAAAAACTTTTAAGTGTTCTTCTCACTATCAAAAATGAGAGGAATTTAGCTGTCTCTAGCTGTGTGTGTCTCATTACTTCTGAAAAAGTGTAGGAAATGGGAAGATAAGTTATAAGAGGGAGGCTGGATAATAGGAGCCGAAATACAGTAAGATAGAAATAATAATTTCTTGTGTTCCACAGCACAGTGGGTGGCTAGAGTTCACAATAGCAGATTATATATTTTATGGAGAACTAGAAGAGAGGAACTCAATGGCTCCAGACCTAAAGAAATGATAAGGAAATGAAAATGCTAATTATCCCAATTTGATCAGTATCTGCTATATACATGTGTTAAAATATTGCACTGTACCCAATAGTCACGTACAACTATTACACGTTACTCAAAAAATATTATGTGAAACATATTTCCTTTATAATATAAACATACCATGCAATATGGTTTAGGATATTTAGTACAATGAATTTAAAGTTTTATCATTTCAAACTGCAACCAAAATAAAAATCATCAATGTGATAGCTTGCATTATTTCTTTTTGCACTAATTCTTTGAAGACAAATGTGTATTATACACTTGTAATTCAATTCAACTCCCACCTTCCGTGTGTGGGAACAGCTACACATGGATAGTGGCTACCCTACTTGACAGTGCAATTCTAGATGCTACTGAATTACTTGCCTAAGTGTTAGTACTGATATGAGAGCTCCAACTGTACATCCTTACAGCTAGTAGGCATTATCAGAAGTTCTCAATTTGTTGTCAACCTGAAGGTTAAGTAAGACCATATTTTTGCCAATCTGAATGTTTTCCATTCTAGTGGAACATGTTGGGGAAATCTGATTAAAATCTGTAGTTTAATTAATAATAATATCAATGCTAATGTCTTAGTTTTATTAATTGTAAAAATCCAGTTGGTTATAAAAGATGATAAAGTTAGAGGAAATGAGTGAAAATTGTACACAGATGCTAAACTATCCTGTCAAGTCTTCTATAAGTCCAAAATTATATCAGAATAGAAGTTCTTAAATGACTCTTGATTGACCTTGAATTTCATTTCTCCTACATCATTGAATCAAGTCTTCCAAATCACTATTGCTGTATGTTAATTGAAAGTATTTTTTATTTGAACTATAACGGCAAAAGGCTTTACTGATCCCATTCTCAGTCAATTGTCTCTAGTTAAATAGACTAACCCAACCATCTCTTGTCTCCATGAACAATGGAAGCAAGATAAAAAGACAAACAACCTATGGGAGCTCAACTGAATACCTCTGTGGTGTAGGTTGTCATCTTTTCTATGTTATTTCACTTTTCTATACTTCTCTAATAGCATTGATTTTCTTTTACTATTGGTGTTAGTCAGTTTTCCATTACTAAAACAAATATCTGAGATAATCAACTTATAAAAAGAAAAAGATGATGATGATGATGATGATGATGATTATTATTATTATTATTATTATTTTGGGTCCCAGTTTCAGAGGTTCCAGTTCATGATCAATTGGCCCTGTGGCTTTGGTCCTGTGACAAGGCAGCAAACCATGGTGGAAGCAAATGGCAGAGCAGAACTGTTCACCTCATGGCCAGAATGCAAAAAAGAGGAAAAGGAAGGGGCTAGGGTCCTACTACCCTCTTCAATGCCATGCTCCCAGTAACCTGCACACCTACCACTAGGCCTTACCTCTTAAAGGTTCTACCACCTTCCAACAGCACCACGCCAGGAAACAAGCCTTTAGCACATGGACCTCTGAAGAACATTTAGGATCTAATCTATAGAACTATGCATTAAGCAATTGTATAATGAACAGCACTTTCTCTGAATTTTTTTTTTTTTTTTTTTTTTTTGGTACCAGGGATTGAACTCAGGGGCACTTAACCACTGAGCCATATCTCCAGCCCTTTTTTATACTTTAGAGATAGGCTCTTACTAAGTTGCTTAAGGCCTCCCTAGATTGCTGAGGCTGGCTTTGAACTTGCAATCCTCCTGCCTTAGCCTCTCGAGCCACTGGGATTATAGGCATGCACCACAGCGCCTGGTTGAATAGATTTTTTAAATCCACTATTCCTTTAAATGGTGTGCTAATGAAATGAATAGAAGATGACAGTATTATTTCAACCCATAAGAATTTACCATGGAAGTTAAAATAGTACACTCCTTTCTTTCATTTGAATTTATCTCTTACCATAAAATTTTATCTTTCCCCTGTATTATTCCTTAGAAGTCTTCAAAACTGCTTCTCAGTAACTACAAGTTTTAACCAAAAGGAAAAAACAACATAATAAATAAGCAAAATCCTCTCGCCTGCTCCCGTTGTTGCCCTAGTTTTAGTTACTTAGAAATTGTGAGCCTCTTCAGAGCCCACTGCCAGCCAAAGGAAGACAGGATGAGGGAGGCCTTCTGCGAGGAAGCTGTGGTTTTTCTTGAGCAGTCGCTCTGGACATCAGTGCCTGAGCCACTTTGCCACCTAAAGAGTCATCTACGCAGCTCACCACCCCTGCACTTTCCCCTGAATCTTTATTAGTAGTCTATAGTTAGTCTTTAAGAGGTACTTCCCATAATTCAAAATGAGCTTCCACTTAACCAAGACTCAGTTGGAACTCACTTTAATAACAAACAGAAAAGTAAATCCACTTTTAAGATGAGCTGCAAAGTTCCAGAAATTAGCAAGGGTTCAGCATAAGCATTGTAAGGGGCTTGAAGTGATAATCCTGCCCTGACCTATCACAGTAATGGGCTAAAAGTCACAGGGAATGAATGTTTTAATTGCCCCACTGAGGAAACCAGTGAGCACCGACTGGACAAGGGTGATTCAGAGAGACGACAGGGGTGTTACAAAGCAATTTTCATTTAACTCATAAATACATCTATGATTTATGTTCAACCTTTTCAGTGGGAGTTTTCCAGATTAGGGTTTCCAGGAGCATTTCCTCCCCACCTAAATACCGTAACTCCCAAGCATGAATGCATTCATCAGGACATAACCTGTGCCTGCAGCTACAGCTCTACCTTCGGAGCTGTGCGTCTACCAACTTGAGGTTCACTGCTTCAAGATGCAAGGATTCCTTTTGGAGGAAAGAATGCTGCCGTGGAGGTGAATGGGCAGGGACCCATCCTAACGGATCTGGCCTATGACTCACTGTCCTCACCAGCTTTCACCCTGGCATTTTTCAAAAACTTCAGAGCCAAGAGCCATTTCTTTAGTCAAAGAAATCAGATGGCCACAGTTGTCACAACCCTGGAAGAGAACTTGGGAAACTGTCAACTGGAACACTTCCCTCCTATCAGATGTCACTGGGGGAACGTCAGGAGTGATACTGAGAAGGAGAAGTGACCCCCGAGTACCAAGCATTGATTCACTAAGCACATGTCCTCATGTGCACAGATTTCCCTTTACTGAAGGGAAATCTGAACCCAGTGTACAGGGCAGAAAGGCCAAGGTGTGGTGCTCCAGAGTAACACTGCCACTTCCCTCACAGGGGTTCATGGCTGCCTCTAAGCCAAGGCTTTGTCGAGTAGGTAGTGTTTATGTTTGGAATGATTAAGACAAACAGGCCACTCTCGATTCACCCCCTCCACCCCTGCTTAACCAATAAGAGGCTGTTCCAGATGCTCATTGCTGAGCTGCTGAAACATCTCGTCTCTCCTACTTTGGAGTGATCCTTAGGAACAATTGTTTGTGAGTTTTAGTCTTACAAGTAAAAAAATAATAATCATGTAAAATAATTACAATTGTATAGATTATTGCTACCCTAACCATCATGCTGTAAATGTTTTACCAATAAATTCTAGTATTTACAAAATTGCCACCTTAGGGATGATGCCCATATGGACTAATGGAGATGAAGACCGGGGGTGTGAGCAACCAGGATACACATTAAAACTTATGTGCTTGCCCCTGATTCTTTAATTGTCCTCTAGTCAGTCGTTAAGACATACTCATCATAATTCATAATTTGGCTTCCACTTAACAGATACTCAATTCGAATTTGCTTTAGTAATAGTAAAGTAATAGCATGATGGGGCTAATGAACCAGGGAAAGGAAATCAAGTAGAGTGGACAGACATTGAGGATCAAATCAGACCTCCGGAGCCAAGAATTCTAGTCCTAAACCTTGCTAATTGTGTAAATTCAGGAAAATTGCTTAATCTCTCAAATCTATAATCGCTTCATCTGTTTAATGGAGATTAAATAGTCCCTGCCTCCTACACTCATTGGAAGGATTGATGAGTATACACAAAAGTACACAGTGAGATATCTTTACATATATACATATATGTACACATACATATATGTACATATACATATGTGTACACATAATGTATTATATATGTGTATTATATGTATATATACAAATATGTATGTTATTAGATGTGTGAATTTTAGATTTTAAAAAAGTCTCAGCCTATTCCATTGTAAAATAATATCTATCTCAGTGTTGTCTTAAAGATGAATTGACACATGTAAAAGTATGTCCATGCCCCAAAGATTTATAATATACATAACATACATTTTTAAACCTACATACCTTTCTAGTAAAGATCTTTTGAGATTAATTGGAAGAGGCAGGTCTAGTATGAAATATAAGTGAATTACAATATTTTAAGAACTGTTTTGAATGAAATATAAAAAGATAAAGCAAACATCACATGCAGATGTATATGTCTATATGTCAGTATAAAAAAATAAATACAACATGATCGTATCAGCAAAGATAATTAAGAATTTGATTGAATATGGATATCTTCCCAACACTGTATTTTAGATATATCATGTGAAAAATAATCAGTTATTGATTCCTGGAAATGGCCACATTGGTATGAAATGGTATGCAGGGCGTCCTGCAGAGTTATTTTGTATATCTTTCTTATCTTTTTTTTTTTTGAACCTATTTCCTGCACTGCAAAGAAACTGACACAGGATGCTTATGAAACAAGATTTCATTTTTTCAGTCTACATGTGTTACAGCTGAACATCAGAAAGCCCCTAGATTTCACAGAACTAAATTTTAGCATCTTTCTAATGGAAACCCCCAACGTCTAGGGTTCTCATAAACTGCCTGGGAATCATGTGATTAAAGTCAGTCTCCTGCTTCTCTCTCAGCTTATTGCCATCAAATCTCATGTTTTCATTCTGTTACAACGTATCATTCTACTAAATGATCATGAAATATTGACTTTAAAATCCAATGCATCCTGTCAAGAATCCACACACACACCCACACACACACCAAAATACACCTAAAATAATTGTTTTAATTTTGAAATTTAAAAAAAAATAGAGTGATTTTTGATCAGGGACATTTAATGAGGCCAACAACTCACCAACCAAGTTCTAAAACTCTTAGAGTATGAGAAACTGTCATCCTAATTTTCAACTGAAAAAGGTAAAATTTCTTAATTATACTCGAAAATTTGGTAAAGGGCTTAATTAATGTGTTGTTAAAAACTAGTCTTCATACAACAATAAAAATTTCTGTGAACTGCATAGGCAAAGAAAGCAGTCATTTAAGTTGTTAGAGGGAGAAATGAACCCCACTCAGCCTCAGAAGATAAATCTCCAGGAAGACAAGTTGTCAAGAGATTAGAAGCCAGAAAAGAGCTCTGATTATAAGCTTTGAAAGAAGCCCCAAACCAGATTTCTACTTGGTACAGACAAAGATGAAAAGAGGAGGCTCAGGACTAGCTGAGTAAGAGAAAAAACATTGATAGGAAAGTTCCTCTCTTTACTGCACCGAGAAGATTCTCAATGCACTTAGGGGAAAGGCCACCTAAAAGCAGTGATAGCTTTAGTCATACAAAGCAGTGATTTTTGAGCATTAACTTTGAGACCAGGATGCAGTTCAATTCCAAATTTTGACACATTAAGCTAGAAAAGTTGGTCTTTTTGAAACTCAGTCATCCAACATATTGAATGGGGCAATGAAATTGGTCTCAAAGTATTATGATAAAAATTAAATCCCATCATAAAGATTTTGGTAACCTAAAATGCATAAGATGGTTATCTGTTATCTCAGGACATTTATTATTAGCAGTCATTATAACTTTAGCTGGCAGTGTAAAATTACTGCTACAGTAAATCTTAAAAGAGTAAAGTGCTCTCGAATGTCTCAGGAGATATTTCCTTGAATCACAGGTACACATAACAAATGAAAAATTGGCACAGAGAGCTTGTCTGTGTGAACATGGCATGAGGTCTCTTGATGACCTATCTGTTCTAAATCACTTTACTTCCGTGATTTATCCCTTCCCACAGCACAACCCTGAAAGGCATGATATGAAATCATTCTCTGGAAAGGGGTTTCTTTTATTGGTCAAGCCATAATATAAGATGTCATGTTCAATAATTATAAGAAGGGGGACCTGGTATTACAAATTTTATGGATGGCTTTCTAGCTCTTTCTGTGACACATCCAAGTCTGAGAGTTAACACCTGACCTAAGTACTTCAACAATACAAACTCTACTTCCTTAGCCTGATTCAGGGCCTTCAGTGATGGAAAGTGTGGTCTGGAGGTTAAAACAAGTGGTTGGAAGTCACGCTCCCAAGAGCTGTTCCTGGCTCTGACAATGACGCATTGGTTGACTCCAGACGAATCATTTGACTGGCCGCAAGCCAATTTGTTTGTTTCTGTTATTTCTTTTAAGCTTCAAATGCCATCACCTTAAAGTCAAAGTCTAACACTACAACTTTAAAAACCGTACCATGGCTTGGGAGGCTAAGGAAGGAGGATATCAAGTTTAAAGGCAATCTCAGCAACTTCGCAAGGCCCTAAGCAATTTAATGAGACCCTGTCTCAAAATTTAAAAAATAAATAAAAGGGCTGGGGATGTAGATTAGTGGTAAAGCACCTCTGAGTTCAATGTCCAGTACCAAAAGAGAGAGAGAGAGAGAGAAAGTAAGTGTGCGTGGAAGCACTTCAGACTGGAGACGTAGCTCAGTGGTAGAGCCCTTGCCTAGAACACTCAAGGCTTCAAGTTCAGTCCCAGCACACACACACACACACACACACACACACACACACACACACAAAAATGAAGCAAGAACTGATAAAACTGCAAAAAGACAAATTCACAACTATAATTGGAGATTATAATACCCTAAGTAATTGACTTAACTATTATATATTTAATTAGTAAGAATATAAAAGAATTGAAAATTATCAACCCACTTGAGCTGCCATTTACACAACACTTCACACAAAAATACCAAACTACTATCTCTGTTAAGTACGCATATATCAGTTACAAAAACAGAATATATTCTGAGCCATACATTGTCTCAATAATATGAAAAAGGTTCAAGTTACACTAAATATGTTCTCTATGCATAATGGAATTAAATTAAAAATCAGTATTAAGATTTTTGAAATAGTCTATTTGGAAACTAAATAACATACTACTAAATAACCTACAGGTCCAAAAAATAAAAATAAAATTAAAAATATTCTGAATGAAAAATTGTGCTCCATATGTATAATGTGAATTGTAATGCATTTTGCTGTCATATATAACAAATTAGAATAAAAAAGTACAACATAATAAATTTTGTGGAAATCTGATAAAGTAGCACTTCAGGGAAAAGTTATAACTAAAACTCCATATTTGAAAATAAGAAAGGATCCAATCAACTCTCTAAGCTTTCACTCTAACAAAGTAGGAAAAAGTCTATGAACCCCAAAATTATCAGAAAAAAGGAAATAATCAAGATCATTACAGAAATGAACAAAACAAAAAACCAAAAACAAAATTTCAGGAAACCATTTGTTTGCTTTCAAAAAAATAAAATTTATTTTTTAGGATATTGACTTTTCTATAGAACCATTCCATAGGAGTTGATAAAACCTACTCCTCTACCTACTAATTGTGTTTCAATTACTGTATGGCTTTATATAAACCCCTATTATTATGATCAAATTATTTATTAAGTACCATACTAAATTGTCAATATTCAACATTTTAACCTATAAAACTAACAATTTTACATGAAATTGAATAGATAAAATATAAATGTTAACCTAATGAAGTATTCAATGTGCATAAGTCATATTGACCACTGCATGGTGTGCTACCAGGATTCCCCCATTTCAAAACTGAGGCATTTATTCTACTAGCTGCTGAAAGTATGGCCAACGAACCTTCTCAGCTGAGGACACTGAGATGGCCTTCTGCTGCAGAGAGCTACCTCTCCCACCACCTCTTAGGGCCAGCCTGCACCAAGAACCAGTCATGGAGACTTAAAGCCACTTGCCTGAAAGTGCACTAGGGCTGAAGGCAGGCCCGGCTGCTGTGATCTCCACAACCGTGACTGAGGCCCTAGAGACTGCAGCTCAGCCCTACTCTTCCTCTGCCTACCTTACTTCCCATAATCCCCCATAGGTATTAAATCCAAAACCAATGCTCTATAAACATCTTGAACATAAATCTCTTTCTTAGAGTTCCCTTCCTATGGAGCCCAAACTGAAACATTTCTTTCATCTTCATTTACCAAGGAGTGTGTGTGCATAGTTGGAGGGAAAAAAACAAATGTACAAGGACTAGTATATTTAATCTTGAAAGCTTGTTTAAAAAAATACGGAACATATTATACACACATACATAAATTACTATATGCTTAAAAAAGCATATTTCTACCAATTTACGAGAGTATTATCATAGAACATTTATTCTTAATGTACCATGCACACAGCTCCACCTGAATGCCATTTTTCCTAATTTTATCACTGAGGAAAATAAAGTCAGGTAATAGTTTCCCAGTTTTATAGAGTGAACCAAGTCTTGTTTTTTTTTTTTATTAGTGCATATTAATTACACACAACAGTGGGTTTCATTGTGACATGCTAATACATGCATATATCATGTTTTGATCATTTTCACTCCCCATTGTACCCCCCTTACCTCCTCATCCCCTAATCTCCTTCCTCTTCTCTCATAGACTCCCTTCTACATTCTCATCTCCCTCCTCCCCAGTTTCCACATATGAGAGAAAACATGGGATACTTATTTTTCTAAGTCTGGCTTATTTTGATTAACATGATGATCTCCAAAGCCATCCATTTGGAGCAAGTTACATGGTTTTTTTTTCTTTTTATGAATAAATAAGACTGCACCATATATATATACCACATTGTCTTTATCCATTCATCTGTTGTGAGCTCCTAGGTTGATTCTATAACTTGGCTAATGTGAATTGTGCCATGCTAAACATGGGTGTGCATGTATCACTAGAGTATGCTGACCTTATTTCTTTCAAATATAAACTGGGGAATAGTATAGTTAGATTGTATGGTAGTTCTATTTTTAGTTTTTTGAGGAATTTCCATTCTGATTTCTATGATGGCTGTACTAATTTATATTCCTGCCAGTAGTGTATATAGGTTCTTTTTTCCCCTCATCACCAGCATTTATTGTTATTTGTATTATGGTTGCAAAGGCTCATTTTTGACTAGATAAATTTCCCAGGATAGCAATAACAATCTAAACCAATTTATATTTATTTTCTATTAGAGATATCAATATTTACTTTCTATTGGAGATACCCATCCTTCCATTTTGAATGACTCAAAGTGACAATTCAGACTAAACAGAGAGAACAGACCATGTATGTGTCTGTGTCTCATATGCCTCAATTCCTGGAAAGGAAAATTAGAGGTAGAGTCCCGAGATACGAAAACCTAAAATTTTATAGATTAACAGATAAGCTGTAACACTGAGGGAGAAGAAATGTAAAATAAATTGCTTTGATTTTTATTTTCTTTTGTAGAAGTATGAATTTCTGTTATTATTTTTGTTTGTTTCCCTTCAAAAAAGGAAGTGGTAAAAAATGAAACTGGAGCTAAAAGAAATGGAGATATTTTTCCAATCAGATAAGGCCGTGCAGGCAGGAGGGCACTGCCTGGTCTCCAGAGCTGAGGGAGAAGTTAAGAGCCATGAACAGACACCATGAATCAGACCACCAGTAAAGTGAGGAAAGACAGTTCATCAAGAGAAGGCTACTCCTTGACTCAGAGAAACAGAAACAGGGCCTGAGCACAGCATGAGGACCTCTATTCACTGCCGAATATTAGCTGTGTGATATTGGATAAATTATTCAATCTTTTGAGCCTCCATCTCCTTATCTTAAACGGGAATGACTACACACACCTCATACGACTGCTTGAAATAGTAAATGATATTGTCCTTTCAGTCAGACTGCTCAATCTGATCAATTTTCTCAGGAGCTGATGGTGGCATATATATGAAAATATGAATCATAATAATCAGGCACATCTCACTTGGTTCCTTAGCGTGTGGATAGAATAGTAAACTCATCCTGTCACTGGTGTTGAGCTATAATCTTTGCTGGCCTCCTTTGCATTCATTCTATTTAAGCATGACTATATTCTTTCCACATGAAGACATGCAAGTGGTTTGACAAGTAAGCAGTACTTTCAAAATTACAGTGTGATAGGAAAGGTGCTGTTGCCTAACAAAGCTACAAAAATAGCAGTGTCTGCAAATTCTTCCAGAACCCCTAGAGAGAAGTCAATTCAGTTTGGAATCCCAGAATGTATCTAGAATTTCACTACATCTGTAAGGGTTTGGAATACTGTTTCTGAGTACAACATAATAAACAGTGATAGGATACTGCTTCTGATTCAAAAATTAGAAAACAAAAACCAAAAAAATTTCCACAAAATGTCATATTTTTAAAGACCTCAGAGAGTTGTTGAAGCAAAGAGAACTAGATGTATTAAAATTCAGAAAAGGAAGATCCCTTTGTAAGAGGGCAGAGATTACTGTCCTTTTCTTCCCTGGAAACATTTGCCACACCCTGGAATCAGTAGAGAGTGGGGTTTTCAACTACGCAGAGAAAACTCTACAGAGGAAAAGAGACAATATTATCAGAGCGTTTGATGGTTGCATACAGGGACTCTAAGGATTCTGATATAGTCCAAAATACAGTGAGCTCTCTATGTAGGACATCTGCTCAGTGCTATCCCTGCCCAGGATGCTAGGGATCTTGCCTTAAAGAGCTGAATGAAACCTTCCTGAGTCTGCTGTCATAAGCTGCTCCTTGTTGGCTTTGTGGAATATACCTATAATGCACAAATTCTAGATAAACGGTCAGAAAAAAACTGGGGAGGCTTTTCATTGCCTCATTTCTATCTGGGGAATGGATTCCTTCAGAAAGGCTGGAATCCATCTTTCTCCTCCAACCCCTCATCTGTCTGCCAATTACTCAGGACTGATGCTCCAACTAACAAAAGTTGGAAAGAGAAAAAAGAGCAGAGATAATGCAAGATGTGCCAATTTCCATCTCTTATCTCTCACTGTCAAATGATATCTCTTAAAGATAGTAAGTCAGGATATATTGGTAAACATACTTGAATGTATCACAAGACAACCTAAGAAAATATATCATATACCAAAATTGTATTATAGTGGGAAGAGAGAGAAGTAGGAAAAGTAATATTAAAAATAGTAAGCATTGAGAGTATGTTTTATAACTCATAGTAAGGGACACCACTTTAAGAAATAAAGGATACAGCATGTGATATAAAGTCAAAGTTATGAAGGCAACCACCAGAAAATACAAACCTTCATGTTAATCAGGAGACATACAAACTAAAACAATAGCAAAAAATTCAGATAGACTATGTATTTAAAGTAACAAAAATAGAAATTATAGCAAGGGCTGAGATTGTGGCTCAGCGGTAGAATGTTTGCCTACCACATGTGAGGCTCTGGGTTGGATCTTTAGCACCATATAAAATAAATAAATAAATAAATAAATAAATAAAAGTATTGTGTCCAATTACAACTAAAAGATAAATCTTTTTAAAAAAAGGAAATCATAACAAAACATGGTGAGAGAGTTAAGTAAGATCATTTCATTTGTATCCCATATAAGAAACAGGTAGGTCTATGAATCAGGATGGAATCGTGGTTTTATGCTTCCACCAGGGACTCAAGAGCTTGCATATTTCTGATCCACCATCCTCTGCCTCTGGCTGTCACCTTTTGAAACCTAAGCCAGGTTGGCTGTTCAGGCAGTTAGGGAAAAAGGCAAAGGGCAAAAAGCATATTCTGGTTGAATCTATCCCCTTCTGAGGAGTAACTGGCATATAGTAGATTTCATGTGCTGAGTGAATAAAATGAATGAATCCTTCTTGACCCTGCCTCCTCTATTGCCAATTCATAGCCTTCCAGAGTACTCTATGTTAACTATATATTGTACACTTAAACATTCTGAAATGTCCCATTTATTTGTCTCCCATGGATTCTATAATACCTAGCATAGCAACTAGCATACAATAAGCACTGAACAAATATATATTGACACGAATATATATTTCGTGTACGTCTCAGACCTTAACCACCTCACTCAACCATTCCCTCCTATGTGTCAGGTATGGTTAGGGATGTTTGAGCAAACAGACAAAAATCCCCGTCAATGTCCATTCTCCATTCTAGCATAGAGAGGCAGAGATGAACATAAACATAATGTGCTGAATTTAAGTAGTGCATTAGAAGCTACTAAGTAGGATGAGGGGGTAAAGCAGATGAAGATAAGTGACCAGGGTGGAGAGGATGTCAACAGCAAATTTAATTCTGGTGGTCAAGGGAGGCCTCATGGAGAAGATGAAATTTAACCAGCAACTTGAAAGAAGTGAAAGATGCTATCCACATGATTATCTAGAGCTATTCCAGGCAGAAGAAATAGGCAATGCAAAGGTCCTAAGGCAAAAATGGGCCTGTCAGGTTGAGAAGTAGCCAGGGGCCCAGTATTCCTAGAGACAAGTGCGAGAAGATGCTAAGATCAGAAAAACTATTTAGGGAAATATATCATGTCAGGTCCCACAGGCCATTATGAGAAGTTTGGCTTTTACTCAGAGTGAAATGGAGAAGCCAATCAAAATATATTGAAAAGTAAATAGTTTTGCCAGGAATGGGGAACATACCTGCAATCCCAGCTACTTGAGAGGCTGAGGCACAAGGATCACAAGTTCAAGGAGAGCCTGAACTTATTTTGAGACAGGGAAAGATCCTCTCTAAAAACAAAATTTTATAAAAGGGCTGGGGATGTTGCTCAGTGGTAGAGTGTTTACCTAGCATGCCTAAGGTCCTGGGTTCCTTCTATTCCCAGTACTACCTCCCAAAAAAGTATTCTTATGGCCTACTAAGTAAATAAAGGGGACAATGGAATTAGAATCTGCAACTGATATGGAGAAGCCTCTCCTGTTTGGAGTGATGAATTTATATCCAAATATATTCACCACTCAAAAATACGTTTTCTTTAATTTTGGAAAATATTCTTATTTCCTACCACATAGGAACTACATTCAGTCTCTCTTTAAATATGTTTCAACAAAAGTTGTGTTTCATTGTTACCTGTTCAAATCATATAAAAAGTGTGTTTAGGAGAAATGTACTTTGCTCGTAAAGTATGACAGAAATGACTATAGATGATATTGGAATATAGAAAGACAAAGCCCTCAGAATCCCCCAAGCTTTCAACTACTCATTGATGTGCTTTATTTTTTTCTTCTGTTTCACTAAGGAAGACTATTGATAAATGTTGAGTTTCCACAGTAAAATCAATTGGCCATAATTGTGCATTCAGAAGTCAATAAAGTTAGGGAAGAATGGAGGAGAGGGAGGGAGAGGAAAATACCCGGGTCTTAGCAGAAAAGATGAATTAAAGAGGTAGGGAAAAGATACTGAACAATATTTCCGAGCATAAAGAAATAAGTCTGTATAATGCACTTCTTAATATATAATATTGGACACAGTTTTAATCATTAACATCAACTATTATTATTGAGTTAGGCGCAGCTAACAGAGGCTTTAATTTTATATAATCATGGGATCTTTTCCAGCTTTCTATGAGGTGGTAAACATTTGCATTCGTCTCTTCATCTCACAGCTGTTGTGCATTCAAATGATTTTAGAGACATCCACAGCTTTCCAGGCCATCTTCCTCTAGATCAGTTGACATTTGATTTGACAATTGAGTATGGGTTTTTGCCAGAGGGGGTAAAAATTTAAAAAAGAAGAAGCCTTAACATTCAAACCTATTTCACAGTTGATTCTGAAGTGATACTTTATGTTATATATACACTTCTCTGACAAAAGAGAAGTGAAATGGTGACATTTTTCCTTTGAATTATTCCACTCTCTCTTAACTGCCCCAAATCGGGGAATTTTGCATGAAGTGGGGGAATTTCTTAAATTCTTAGATCTTCTCAGTAGCTTTTAATTTTCCATGAATGGAAAAATCTGTCTGAAGTTATAGAGGATGAATTATAAAATGTGACCATATTTTAGATACTTGTGTCCAAGAATGTGACTTCCAGGAATGGACAGGGTCTTATAGTTTTTTATTGCAATTGCCATACTCAAGTGGTTTGTTTCCTTGGGAATCGATAGCTGTTCCATAGTGAATCGTGAAATTAGGAAAGGGATAGACCAGAGATCATTATGGACTTCCCAGTCCTTCTCCCATTCCATCCTAGTGTCCCCGCTTTCTTGCTCACCTCCAGCCTCCTGCTGAAGTTGAGTACAGATATTACTACCCTCCTCCTCCCTTGCCCCCTCCCTCCTGCCAGGTCTGCACTGCCTGCTTACTCTCTTATGGGAAGGCAAATATGCCTCCACCCTGATGGAGCAAAATATGAGAAAAGAAACCCCAGGTTGGCAGAATGGAACAACTCCCACGCAAGTCAGACTCCTTTTAGTATTTCAATGCACTGCATTTTATATGCTGAAATCTTAGTGTCTTAACCAAGAACGTGGTCAAAACAGAACCAACAAGGGGCGGGTGGGGAGCCACAAAGTCATACACAAAACACCAAGTAAAGATGACATAGAATTTAAAACCTTATAATGGTAACAAGAAGACAAAGACTTCTCAAAGTTACCTTTCACAAGAAAAATAACAAAAATTTATAAAATAATATCTCCTGATCTTCCCCATCATCTGAGACAAAAGATAAAGCAAGAGTATAAGGTTTTTCTAACTGAGTTCCCACCAAATGAATTATGCTGATTTTCTGTTTCCACAACCTACTGAAAAGTAAGACAAAACACACAGAAAGAGAAAAATAGGAATAAGTGATCATTTATATTTTAGGAGTCTCTGTGTTTGGAAGAGTTAGATATTAGCTTCACAAACTGCTGACAGTTGCCCTCATTTGTAGCTGACCCTGGTCTGAGCAAATTGACAATTTTTGACAAAGATTCTGGGCCCCTACCCCAACCCAAGCTCAGGCTTAGATGACCTGTGAAGGGCTAATTTGTTCAGCGTTTCCTTTTATTTCTTAAGCTACCCCAAGATGCTACCAATTATCTTTCTGTTACCTAAGCCACTAATACTCAAATTAGAGAAAGATACTTAGAATCACAAAAAATCTTATCAAAAAAAAAAAAAAAAACACAACTCAATATGATTCCACAACAGAAACTTTCCACCACTCCCAATTTAAACTAAAATAATTTAGCTTTTTCCAGCCTCATTATGGATTGGCATGGAGCCTGGAACTAGATAAGATCAGCAGTTGGGCATGCTCAGGGTCCATCTATGATGTCTATCTACAAAGCAGATGGCAAGAAAATTAGATTGGAATTGTCAGGAATAGTCTATGATTTTTCCACATCATTAACATTTGAACATAAATTTGTACATTTGTTTAACCCACTAGTTTACAAATAACTAAGAGAAAAAGGAAGTCCGTGAAAATAAAAATTGGTAGAGAAAGGGACATCCTGAGGATTGTTCCAGTAAATGAAGTGCTACAGTGCTAGAAGGAGCAGCCGCAGTGCCAAATTTACTGAGTGCCATAAAGAAAAGGCCTAGGCAAAGGGCTCTAACATATAAAGAAAAATGGAAAACATACTACCCATGACAGATTCTAAATCATAATTTTTCTGGGGCTAGTTTTAATTACTGTAGAATTTGAAAAGGACTAAACTCTTTCTACCCGACTGTAGCAGCTAATGATCACCTTTGGCTTCCACCCAGAACAACTGACAAGGAAGCTGATTTTATCAAACTCACACAACAAGGAAAGTGATAGCTTGGCACTGAGCTCCCAGTCCTGCACAATGCACCAGGATTCACACATCAGGGCTGGGGTTGTGGCTCAGAGGTAGAGCACTCACCTAGCATGTGTGAGGCATTGGGTTCGATCCTTAGCATCACGTAAAAATGAAATAAAGATATACTGTGTGTCCACCTACAACTAAAAATTAAATATATGTTTTAAAAAACGATTCACACATCACTAAAATTCAATCGGCTTAAGGCCTTCTATTTATTGATTGATTTTAAAGTAGAAGAAAAAGGGGATCATAAATGAAGCTTAACTGAAAAGGGTGGAACAGGCACAGGAAACAGTAATAGCACAGACCACTTGTACCCACAGTAATGCTAAGAGTGGACACTACCTGTACACAGCCAGTAGGTCCAGCATCAACATGTGGTAAAAAGAATAGATACATAACAGACACAAAAGCAAGCCACTGGAATGGACACAAAGAGAGTGCAGCTAATATATTTGAAAGCAATAAGGGTATATTTGAAAGTAATTAAGTGGCAAGGCTTTGGAACGAATAAAGCATGTCAGGCAACCTTGCTAAGTGATTTTCCTGGGGGGGGGGGAGAAAAAACTAACAAAGAACAAAGGAAATAAGTCACTATTGTTAACTAGGGCAATGTTTCATAATAACAAAAGCAAAATACTGGAATAATGTCATTAGAAGAGTTAACACAGTCATTGATTCTCTAATATTTAAAATGTATCTTCCTTTGCAGATACTGTCTCAATGCTGACCTTTGAGCATCTTTGCTTTTCTGTTTATGTCACATGTTACGTAACAGAACATTCCATCATCGATCTTACGGCATGGCTCTCCATTATTTGGACTTGATAAGGAGGCACTTGTTTCAGTATTACCTGAATTTTATTTGCAAGTCCAGTTAAATCAAATCAGACACAACTTCCTTGTTGAAAGGATAGGGTGAAAATAAATTAAAATGAATCCAAAGTGGACTAAGCATATTAGAAATAATATTCATCAAAGATTTCTTTAGTGCTTTCAATAGTGACTTGGAAAATGATGCTATTAATGAAAACTTCATTGGTAAGATGAGGTTTTATAGAATCACATGAGGCCAGCTCACTAACTCAATTTTTAAAAAATATTCACATTCAATTTTCTATAAACTTTTGAATTATAGAAAGGAGATATGCAGTGTTGATAAGTCAGGGTTTTGAGAAAAAGAAACTAGATTCTTATCTTGCCCTGTTGTATTTACTGAGGTCATTAAAATTCACCAACTTGCATATATCTGCTTTTATTAAAAACCTATCAGCAGATTTCTTCATTTCGAAAATAAAATAGTGATCCAGACTAAAATGTTTAACTTTTCACTCACAAATGATACAAAGTAGACATGAATGTTCCCACCAACCCTACTCACACATAGAGAAAACTTCCAAACTCCCCTTTGTTGAAACTTAAAAAAAAAAAAAAAAAAACTCTATGAAGTTCAGCTGAAATCATGTAGGTAGAACTATAAACCTTGAAGACCCACCTAGGAGTCTACAGAAGTCAAAATTAAGACCCATGTGGTGATCCAAGGTAGTGAACCAGGTAGTGAGGAACTATAAAAGACTCCAGTAGTTTAATTCTCTAATTACTGAATGATTATGCTAATCCAGCAGTCTTCCAGAGCCCCTTTGAAAGTGTGTTTACCTAGGATCCACTCTTCCACAATTCTTAAACATGTATGAGCTGTCTAGTTGCTGAAGACCATCTCCCCATTGATACCTTTTTTATCCTTTGTACTTTCCAAGGAGTGATAAATGCAAATGCAGAAGAGGCAAAGATACAGGCTGATTTTGTAGTAAATGCAGGAGCAATTTGCTTCCTTTATCATATTTCCAAAGTTAATCATTCCTGCATTCCTTCTTCTGAATATTTCTCTCTGATGCAACTTCTCCCTTTGATAATTCACCCTGCTCTCTGCCCTACTATCCTTGAACCCCCCAGGACAGAGATTCATTCCCTCTGTATTTGCAGAACTTCATGTTTGATACATTGTAGGAATGCAATTACATTTGTTGAATCAAGGATACTATGCTTCAAAGGATCAAAATTTCTGCTCATATCACTGACACTTCCAGGAGATATATTTTTATCTTTAAGGGACAATCTCATAATGGTTTTCTTTGCCCCCCAATTCTTAATATCCACAACAAAAGTTTCAGAAATAATATAAAGATTCAACACCAGTGTGATCGATAGCAAGGCTGATAATGTCAATTGACAAAGCTCTTTCTACTAATATTCAAGAAACAAAATGTAAAATCAGTTCAGCAAAGATTTAGAATCTCCCTCCTTTTTCCCATCAAATTTGATAGCTACAATCTGAAGTGTTTTACTGAACCAGTCTCCAAGGTATTTTGAAATATAACACTAGGACTTTAAGGGCAGGGAATACTTCCATGTAATACTATAATGATGAATATATTCACAGTACATTTATCAAAGTCTATGGAATACATAACACCAAGAGTGAAGTCTGATGTAAACTATGATCTCTGGATGACATTGATGTGTCAGTGCAGGCTCATTGATTATAACAAACCACATTGATGAGAGATGGCATTGGTGGTGGAGTTCGGGGCATGGTAAAGGGTGGGAATAGATGGGAACTCTGCATTTTCTACTCAAGTTCACTGTAAATCGAAAGCTGTTTTTATAATAAGGTTATAAGATAAATAAGACTACATGAAGGATAAATCTTCTTAGGACTCCAACCTGGTTACAGAATTTTTAAAAAAAAAAAGTGCAATTGTTTGCGAGACTCTTTGTTTCTTCTATTGGCTTTATTGAAATCCTCTACAACCTCAACCAAAGTTATCGATTAAATTTACCACCCCATAGCTTGTCTTTTCTTAATAAATTTCACAAAGAAGGATGATGGTGGTTCCACGGGAGACTGATAGGGAACCCTCAATGTTCTGCCATGGACTGCTCAGCCCTTGCTGATAGAACAGAATCAAATTTGCCTTGCTCAGGCACATACAGACCTTGCATGGACTTGCAAGTGGTCATTGAAAGAACATCTGTATTGCTGTACCACCGAGAAGGCTCCATCCATCAATTGGGATAAAGGAATTTCAGAAATTCCTCCACTCTCAGGGGTTTCTTTCTATATTTGAACTTGGAAGCAGGCTATTGGAATTGCTTGCAAATGCTTGAGCCTGAAAGACTACATTATGGTAGTAAAACTTTGGGAGGTTTAAAGCAATTCCTTAATACATAAGAGGCAAATATTTATTCTGGTCTCAGACCAGAGTTTCCTAATGTGGTGTCAAGAGAACATTATTTTCTAAAAACTATTTTCCTTATTTAAAGAGGGTATGATTCTTTAAAAAGCCAGGAACCCAACATTTCCCAGGCTTATTTGGTTCCATAACCTTAGCTACTGCTGGTTTTTCTTATAATGCTTATTTTAACATCCAAAGGAACTATTCAGAAACAGACTTAGGAAACTGTCAGTACATTTGAATGATAATCATAGTGGAACATTAGAAATAACCTTTAAATAATTTTTATCTAACATAACTGACCCAAAATTATCTAGAGGAGTAAGAGGTTACCAGATCAACAGGAGCAATGCTGAAGATTTTAACAGGAAATTAAGTATGGAGTAAACCACAGGAAGTATATAAACCAAAGTTTTTATGCCAAAATGGGCCCTATACATTCTGTTTGGGTCACTTCCAAAGTAACCATTTCATCACTTTATTAATACATCTTGCTATCTTTCTAACCTCAAAGGATGCTGTTATATATAATGTATGCTCATGACTGTGTGTATGTAAATTTTATAATACTGCAAATGCATTTCCTTCTAATATTGCTTATTCTAATGATAGAATCAAGGCAGGAAAATGAATATACTCCTTTTTACCAGCTCTACCCAATGCCAACCGGAGCCTAAGCAAAAACTATTATCCAACAGAAGCCTCTCTCAGTAAAAACAAGATCCAAAAGAAAGTTTAAGTCAAACTGGGTTCTCTATAAATGAGCCACAGACCTCTATGAACTCTACAGGAGCTTATATTACACTAACGTGTCTACTCTGAGAAGTGGATACTCTTCTAGTTCCTTGGACTTTTTTTTAGACTTTAATATCCACTAAAGGTTTATTAAAACGGGCTGTATCCAGAGATACTGCCAAAATTTGAAATGGAAGATCAACACATAAGAAGCACAATCTATGAAATGAACTCTTATTTTACCTTGAATGTTTTTCCAGCTACTGTGTGATTCTTTAGTATATCTATATATTATGCCACATGAGTGTATCAATTATATTTTTATTTATAGATTTGTTTTAACTTTACTTTGTTCTTTTCCTAAGCAGAAATATGTAAACAGTCACAGTTCAATAGTTATATTGCTAATAAATATTAAAATAATATTAAAATGATGTGCTCTTTTAAATCATCTTATACACCACCAGTAGAATGTTTAGCACACCCCTTGGAAAACTCCAACATGAAAACTTTCTGCCATGGAAATAAGAGATGAGAGTCCAAGAGGGACTAGATGAAGACAGCCTCTCATTTCTTCTTCCTAACAGATAAACAAAAATTATTTTCTTCACACTATTTCCTGGCAAGGGGAATCCCTTTTAAATATTGAAATCAGATGACTATCCAAAGGATTGAGGGGGATACAACTCTAAAGTTGATTTTAAATTTATACAATAAATACACCAAATGAATCATTTTGTGGCAATGTACAATTTTATTTTTTTATTATTAAATTAATTATTTATTCTTATTTGTTATATATGATGGCAGAATGCAATTCATTTCACATTGCACATACAGAGCACAATTTTTCCAGTCTCTGGTTATATACAGAGTATTTTCACACCATTTGTGTCTTCATACATGAACGTAGGTAATGATGTCTAGCTCTTTTCCCTTGCCCCCTCCTTCTCTCTCCCTCCCCTTTGCCCTATCTAAAGTTCCTCCATTCCTCCCATGCCCCTGCCTTTGCCATTATGAGTCAGCATCCTCAAATCAAAGAAAACATTCAGCCTTTGATTTTGGGGGATTGGCTTGCTTCACTTAGCATTATGTTCTCCAACTCCATCCATCTACCTGCAAATGCCATGATTTTATTCTCTTTTAATACTGAGTAATATTCCATTATGTATATACCAAAGTTTCCCTATCCATTCATCTACTGAAGGGCACCTGGATGGTTCCACAATTTAGTTAATATGAATTGTGCTGCTATAAACATTCATGTGGCTTTGTCCCTGTAGTATGCTGTTTTTAAGTCTTTTGGGTATAAACCGAGGAGTGGGATAACTGGGCCAAATGGTTGTTCCTTTCCAAGTTTTCCAAGGAATCTCCATATTGCTTTCCAGATTGGCTACACCAATTTGCAATCCCACAGCAATGTATCAGTGTGCCTTTTTTCCCCACATCCTCGCCAACACTTATTGTTGTTTGTATTCTTGATAGTTGCCATTCTGACTGGAGTGAGATGAAATCTTTTAATATATTTTTAGTTATAGATGGATACAATACCTTTATTTTATTTATTTTTATGTAGTGCCTGGGATTGAATCCAGTGCCTCATGTATGCTAGGCAAGCGCTCTACTACTAAGCCACAACCCCAGAAATCTTAAGAGTGGTTTTGATTTGCTAGAGATGTTGAACATTTTTTTATATATTTGTTGATGGACTGTATATCCTCTTCTGAGAAGTGTCTGTTCAATTCCTTGGACCATTTATTGATTGGGTTGTTTTTTGTTTTTTTTTGTTTTTTTTTTTTTGGTGTTAAGGTTTTTGAGGGAATGCACAATTTTCAAGAGGAAGCTAGCATCATCTCAAACCGAAGGCAGGGGCTGCTTTGGCCCTTTAGTGTATGTGTGTGCCTCTGAGTGTTTGGTTTTCTTTCTAATCAAGTGACCTGCTCTCATATGGTTAAGTTTCAACCACAAGACATCACTGTAGGCTTTTTTTTTTTTTTTCAAGCACACGTCACAACTCACCAAGGAAGGAGGAACTTGCAGTGTCTGTGGTAACATCACTTGATAAACAGCCTCCCTCGTGCAGCCAGAGCCTGTCTGCCTTCTCTATATAAAGCAGCAGAGACATTGGCGAGCAGACATTTGCTGAGAGAGGACCATGAGAGCAGCAGCCATCTCCACGCCAAGGCTGGACAAAATGCCAGGAATGTTCTTCTCTGCAAACCCAAAGGACTTGAAAGAAACTCGTCATTCACTTCTAGATGACAAAACGCAAAAAAGGAGGCCAAAGACATTGTAAGTTCCTCTAGTGTCTCGCTTAGACTATCTCTAATGACAGAGGGAGTGTGAATGAATGGAAGAGAATATGAGCATTTGGGTCAGCCAGACCAGAGCAACTAACTGCCTGTTGTGCTTTTTAAGTAAGATTCGTTTGTATTAAAAAGTAAATTGTTCTATGACATTAAATTAGGTGAGATTTTTTTCAGACATGGACTCATAAAAATGAGCCCTATCTGAGTATAAAAAAATGTGCTATCAGTTACTTTTGTTATTGCCTTATTCCTTAGAGGCATTTAGACCATGTTTTGTTCATTTTACAAATAAAATGAATTCTAATGGAGAAATACCAAGTACTCACTTTCTGTCTTTTGTAGTGGAATGGACATGAAAGCATACCTGAGATCTATGATCCCACATTCGGAATCTGGAATGAAATCTTCCAAGTCCAAAGACATGTATGTGCATTAATCCATTTTACTATCATTTACAAGGTCAGTCTAGGGACCAGTTTTCTATCCTAGTAAGAGATTAATACTGCACATGTTGGGTTTTCTCTTAGGTAATATGCCAAATAAGATTAGCCTACATTAGTACCAATGTAAATTAAATATAACATGTCTGTGTATATACTTGCTTATTTTTCTTTGTTTTGTCAGATTTTTATCTATTTGAATTTTTCAAACTTAATTGGCAGATTTTTTTTCATACTTATGGTAATTCTAAGAAATCCTTATAAGTCTAGGTTACTAAAATGTCTTGTAACTAGAATATTAGTTTGTGAAATTATCAGAGGGCAGCAGCCATTCTGATTACATTTGGGCTTACATAAAAACTATTTTACTAACATGCTTAATTTTTTTTCTTCTATAGACTTTCTGCTGACGAAGTAATACAGTGGTCTCAATCTCTAGAAAAACTTCTTGCCAACCAAAGTAAGTGTACATTAATCATTTAATACTTCTTAATTCAGCTCAATACCCTACTAGATTGAAAGGCTTCATTAAAATAACATAATATGCAAAAAGTTGTAGTCTGACATTTCTATGAACATTGATAACTTCAGCATAGTAGGCCTCTTTGTGATATGCTGACTTAACACTTAATTCTACAACAGTGTTTTAGACAAACCTGCCAAGGCAATTAGGCATTTTCACTGATGATTACAGGAAAAAAAAAATTAAAATTACACTGGGGTTCATGAAGTTTAAAGTTTTAAAAGTAAACCATATATCTTAATATGTGAATTCTGATTTTGAAAGTTGCCTAAAGAATCTATTTTTACAGTTGGATATAAACAGGATTCATTCATACAGTTAGTATTTTATCATTCATACATTCATTAATTCTCTCATTCATCCCACATTTATGTTTCAGGCATTTTAGAAGCAAAGGTATTCAAAAGCAAAGACATAGTCCCTTTCTACTTTGAAGGTTGTTGAAAAACATGAATAATTGCATTTTATATATTATATGATGCATGTTCTAACATAGAAAATGTAAAAGGATGTTTAAACACAAAGAGTCTTGTGGTGATTTTCTGACCAAAGAAGGGAAGGAATGAAACCATATTCCCTTCTTCTTATTATGGGTATTACAGTTCTACTGGAATGAGAAGGTGAAGAGGTATAGACATGCAGCTTGTTGTCTATCTAAAGAGTAAACTTATCCTCTTCTCCCCAGAAACGCCCTAAAGAGCCTTGTTTGGGGATGAAGTAGTTCAACCTAGCTCATCAATATTATTATCAGACATAGTATACAACTCAGCTAAACAAATAAATGGCACAGAAATAGCCCATATAAGTCTCAGTAATTGTAGCAAATGTAATTAGTATATCAGATGCATAGGTGATATATAGGCCTGCCACTATCTAACATGAATTGGATTTGGAAATTATATTTGTAATTATTAACATGATGTTAATGCCCTTTGCAATTCTTGTTTGCTTCCTTGAAATGCTCTACATTCTGGCTAAGATGTTGGTCTTCATAAGAAAAGACATTGTTTTATAATCAGCAGAGCCAAATTCTTGATTTAAATACAAAAGGAAGCAAAGCATACCAAGCAGCTATGTGATTGAGAACATAGCTTCTATAAATAAAGGGCTCTCTAGGGCCTTTCCTCCTTTACAAACTGTGACCTGGCTGATTCCAGCAGCAGTTGTATCTTGTTTTATTGAGAGAGAATGAAGTAGCTATTTTCTTACAGATTTCTTCAAGTTATTCACTTATTGGCTCAATTAATTTAATTATCTCAATTGTTCCCTTTGTTTTTAGCTGGTCAAGATGTCTTTGGAAATTTTCTTAAGTCTGAGTTCAGTGAGGAGAATATTGAGTTCTGGCTGGCTTGTGAAGACTACAAGAAAACAGAGTCTGATCTTTTGCATTGCAAGGCCGAGAAGATATATAAAGCATTTGTGCATTCAGATGCAGCTAAACAAGTGAGTATTAAGTCCATTATCATCAGCTTATGTGTAAAAGAATTAAGTCAACATGAAACTTCAAACATAAAAGATGAAATCCTTTTTGAGTATCATGATTTTACTTCTGCATATTTAGGCATATTCATATAGTTCAGTGCAACTTCAAAATAATTCTCTAGATTTGGGAAGATTTCAGTGCAGAGAATGAAAGATTGACTTTGCAAACCATTGAACATGATGGACAGGTAGAGAAAGGAGCACAGGTACTATGGGCCAGAACCACACATCAGGGGATCCTTAATGAACTATGCAGGGCAAGGATAAAATGCAGATTCCTATAATGCATGCAACTGCAGAAGCTAAAATACGTCCTGTCACTAGTAGTGCTTGTCCTCCTGTAAAACGTTCTTGGTCCCAACAGGAAGTAGATGCACAAGAAGTCCTCTCACCTAGTAAATCTCAAGTGTCCACATCACTCTTCTTTGATATGTGGACCACCTTTTGTAGATATTTACATTTCTCATGGCTGCCTCTTTTATAACTTGAAACAGATACTTTTCTTGTGATATTTCTTTTTATCTCCTCCATACCTCGTATAGAGCTGGCTTAGAGTAGTCAAACAAGAGATTTGAAATGAGTTAAATGAGGACATAAGACTGTTTTCTTGAGGTGTTTCAAAAAATTACAATAGGTGCATCATAAAATTACCATAAATATGACATGCCTATGAATTAATGAAGTTCTCTTTTTTAGATCAATATTGACTTTCGTACTCGAGAATCTACAGCCAAGAAGATTAAAGCACCAACTCACACGTGTTTTGATGAAGCCCAAAAAATCATATATACCCTTATGGAAAAGGACTCTTATCCCAGGTTCCTGAAATCAAATATTTACTTAAATCTTCTGAATGACCTTCAGGCTAACAGCCTAAAGTGACTGATTCCTAACTGAAGGGAATTAAAAGATGGTATCAAGGACGGAAGGAACGAGCCAGTGTGGCTGCCTGGGTGGACAACTTGGCTTGTTTGGGGTGACTTGACAGGCTCAGGAGAGGAACAAGTGACACAGGATGGATTACCATGGAAGTCATCCAGATTCAGGGCTGAAAAAACATCAGTAAGACTAAAATTGAGAGACTGTAGAAGAAAAGACAGACTGTGGTACTGTCTATGGTACTGTTATAAAATACAGAAGACCCTCTGTATTAGAAAATGCCTCACACTGAAATGGTCAGGTAACTCTGGTGACAGAAACTGTGAATAAAATTTATGGGACTGATTACAATATGCTGTAAGCTTCAAGGTCAACTGACACGCTATGTATTATTACATATAGATTGTATTGAGCTGCTGAAATCTCCTTAACTTGGATTCCTGTTCCAGAAATCACTGTTATTATTGAGCAATGTTTTTTAATGTTGTTTTGTTTGAGTGTATTTGACTTGGAAGTGATAAAGAGAACACTGTATTTAACTTAAGCTATTGCTCTTAAAATGAAGTCAGAATATATTTGTAAATTAAGTTATCACAGTGTCAATAATAAATTTGAGTTTTGTATTAAAAGTTTATGCAAAAAGTCTTTTTACATTTCATTGCTATTTTTGAAACCGGCGTTTGTTTCTTTGATTTAAAAAAAAAAAATCAAGTAAAGGTCTTAAACTTTTTACCACCAATTCAATATCTAAAAACTGTTATCCAATTAATGCTATATATTCTGTACTAAATTGGACAGAACTCATCAGTTTTCTTCCTGCTCCCTGCTATCCCCATGCATAAAAATATAACAAGTGTGATCTCATGCAAACTTCCAACTGATGAGAAATTGATGAAGTCTTTAAAAAAGAGGAAAAAGCTATCTCACAAAGTCATTCAATTAATAATTGATATTTTATTGTGATTTAAAGTTGATAAAGCTCAATTGTATTGTCTCATTTAATGTTCATGAAAACTGAGATTCAAAAACATCAAGTCACTAGATTCCAAATTTAGCTAACTCTCAAAATTACCTAGAATGTTAAAATATATGTACACCACTATTTGGGGCCCCATCCTAGATTGACTGAATCAGAATTTCTGAGGGGCAGAGTATGGGAATCTATGGTTACAAGGAAACTCCAGCAAATTCTGAAGGTGGTTGGATAATCCAGACTGGGAACCTGGGGACTGAGGAGCAGTCACAGTGCCAGGGTTGTTCACAGCTCCTCCCACCACAGAACCTATGCTCTCTCTACTATGCAACACTGCCACCCACTGACCAGAATACATTTCCCAAATCCTGAACTCTGTAACAGTCTCAAGTGTCACCTGAGGAAAATAATATCCCATGTGAAGGAATCACCTACAGAAAGCAGAAAAATAATCAGTATGACCCATAATCCTGCATAACTTGTGCAGCGGTATCTTCCCCATGGACCTGTGATCAGTGTCTCCTTTGACAATCCATCATCCGCACACCAGATTCTCACTACAAGCTTGCTTAGTCATCAGGCAACAGCAATGGCAAGAAACTATATATATCAGGTTTTAAAAGCATTACTCTTGCTTGAGTTTTCATCAGAGAGAGTCCAAATTAGTTCTAACTTACCCTTTTTATTGCAGGTTTTAGCAGGTCATATTGTAACAGAAAGGGAGTCCAGTTTAATCATCTTCCTTAGGGATCCCTTTACTGATTGTACCACCAATCTGTCAATCTTCCTATACCCCTGTCTGTGGGTGGCACATCAGTTGCTCATTTTTATTCACCCTACCCTAGAACAGGCCCTCTTGTCTTGCCGATTCTCATGACTTGGTCTGTTTCCAGTCACTTCTAATCCATCTTCTAAACAGCTGCATGCGTCATCTTCTAAAATACAGAGTTGTCCAACCAGGTCCCATGACATATAAAATAAAGCTCAAATGTCTTCTTTTGTAATTTAAAACCCTCCCAATGTGACCTTCACAGTATACCTCCCATTACTCCCTTCCAGACATCCTTCCTTCCTTAACATCACACTAGATTATGCACTTTTTTTTGCACAGGCCTTGTAACTTGCATGTTTAAGAGCTCATTTCAGTCGTCTCTAGATCTTTGGTTCACCTCTACTCCCTGTCTAAAATGTCTTTTCCAGTTCTCGGGATCCAACCAATTCTTCAAGGTCCACATAGAATAACTTTTCCATAAAACCTTTCTATGACACCTTATACCATTATGTAATTATTCCCAGTGTCTAATGGAGACGAACTGCAGTCCACATAAACACGGGATCCTCTGCTCCTATTTTAAGTATTACTGTCACATTAAACAGAATCCAGGCCCATAAGACTATGAGGAGTGAGCGGTGTAACTATCCAACACACTTACTGGTCATAAAATGAATGCTGCTGGTCTTTCTCTAAATAAATTGCCATGTTTTAGAGTCAGTCCATGTTGGACAGACGGTCAAAACAAGAATCTAAGATACCTCTTCATTTGGCGGGGGAGGCGGGGGAGAGGATAAGTCATGCTGGCTGCACAGATTCAAAGTAATATAAAATGATTGCAAAGATCATTTTCATTTCATTGGCATTTTTTGTTATGGTGACTGTTTCATATGACAGAAATGTGATTCATACAAGTGGCATCTATAATTGAGAGAAATTCAA
Organism: Urocitellus parryii; assembly: GCF_045843805.1. NCBI lineage: Eukaryota > Metazoa > Chordata > Mammalia > Rodentia > Sciuridae > Urocitellus > Urocitellus parryii. The sequence goes on along the minus strand of NC_135539.1, from coordinate 124,067,454 downwards.
TCCAGCTACTCAGTCTGAAATTCCCAGTACACAGGCATGTTCAGTTGTTACACTAAATCACAAGTAGTAAACAGGAGGCATAGTTAAAAATTCATTCATCAAATTTTTTTTAAACTTACTTTTCTCAGACTTATTTTACATTACTTTCAATATGCTTATGCCAGAAAGTACAAATGAGTTATGATAAACCCCATGATATCTAGGAAAATGTACACAATTGCCTATTTGGCCCATATACTGGGCTGGTGAAACAGCTCAGTTGGTAGAGTGCTTGCCTCACATGTACAAGGCCCTGAGTTCAATCCTCAACACCAGAAAAAAAAGAGAAAAAAGAAGACTCAACCATTTGGCCCTTATAGGATAAGTTTGTGTTCAATATCTTTTTTTCTGTGTGTAAACATGGACTATAATATTCTAGTACTAATCATTTATGACTTATTTTAATCTGTGAGATTAACAGAGTAAAACATGATTTGAAATCTTATAGGTATGAATTGTCATACAGAGTTGACTAAAATGTAAACCATACCTATAGAATAAAAATTACCCGTCAAATGCAGAAATAATTCCATCCTTTCTGTTGAGATTCTTTAAAGCTAAATACATATCATCCCAATGGCCAAATACTGTATCTTACTCCAGATCTAATATAAATGAAATTTTCCCACAAGTAAGACAGTGGCAAAACTTCTTATGCAGAACCATCTATGGATGTTTCTATATATTCAATATTTAACTGGATATTTACTTCCCAGTGGCTCCTTTATCTTGAATTTGAAAATAGCACATAAAGGAAAAAAGAGAGAGAGGATGTGGGGGAGAGGAAGAGGGAAGGGAAGATAGAGAGGAGTGGCAGAAGGGAAGAGAACAGAAAGGAGGAGAAGGAAAGAGAATTTTTGAACATCTTAAACGTGTGTTTCCTTTTGGGTCCTTTGACAACTTGGATGCCTGAACTGCCATGCGTTTAGTATCTTACCTTCTCAAATCAAAATTTTAAGCCCAAAGAGATTTTACTGTAATTCAGAGTTGTTTACACAAATTTACTTCCAAATTCCCATAGTTAGTGGTAGAATAAGCTAAGAAACTGAATCTAAGTTCAACAGAACCCAAATTTATACACTCACGGAGACCAAGCCTTCACTTGGATTATTGCCATTTAGGCAAGGTCTGGGTGGTGGTGGCCTCGATGGCAAATAAAAGGAAACAGGCTTCCAGAATTAGGGAGTTGATTGGTTTAAACAAGAAGAAATAGTACTTAGTAAGCAAAGTTTTTTAACTTGAGAGATTATGTCGGCTCTCTCAATTACACTTAAGAATTTTATGTTTATATCCTCCTCCTTTCCTTCTGTCAAACTCACAACAGTGACAGATGCTTAGGATCCTCTCGGATGGGTTTGACCACCTGATGTATTCTAGGGACATTCCACATGAACATTCTTTTATGGCACACAAAAGAAAAACAATCTCCCTATTCTCGAATGATAGACTTCTCTACCTTCCTACTTCTCAAAACACAGATGTCTAAAAAGTTCATAACTCTAAGGTTTTTAGGAAAAAAAATAGTTATTCAAATAATAGAAGAACATTACAATAGACCTTGGATTTCTTCATTCACGAAAAGTATTTGCTTTTGTTCTATATTTAATATGCATTTTTACTTGTATAGTATTCATGACTGATTTTCACAGGGAAGGTAGAATTAGAGAAGATCTTGAAGAATAAATACAACCCAATCAGTCAAAAAAGGAGGTGAGGCCATTCCAGGTACACAGAGTAGTTTGTGAAAAATCAGGGGAAAATGTATCCAGCAATACTTTTTACTGTGTTCAGCAACAGTAGTTTATCTAGTTTGGCTAGAATATATGGGAGAAGACAGAATATAATAGGTAATGCTAAAAAGGTATTTCTATGGTTTAGGTGGGTCAGACCTTGTGCTAGATACATTTGTTACTTGTTTACACTAAAACTCTTAAAGATAAACTCTTTCATTCCCATTTTATTGCTCAATAAACATAGAAACTTATCTAAAAGTACTTAAATAGTGAATTGCAGACCCAAAATTAAACTTAGATTTGTCATTTCTGGGTCTCTCTTCCTAGAAGGGTCATGATTTCTTGTGTTTTAAAAATCACAAGATTTAGTGTAGAATGTTTTGAAAGAAGACTTAATTAAGGGAAGAAAGTCAAATAAATATGAGGTAGTTTTGTAATCTGTTGGGAGAGAACCAGGGCTTAAACTACGGAAGTAATCAAGGCAACAGGAAAGAAAGGGTGAATAGGTAGCACCTAAAGAGCAATTTGCTATGATGAATAAGGAAAGAAACACAGGGACAATATAAGGTGTTTAGCCAGGGTCCCCCATAACTGCAACGAGGGCCTTGGCTTTTATGTATCATCTTTGAGATCCTTCAGCTAAAAACGTGCCTTAAACAACTTAGAAAAAGGACTGGGATTGTAGCTCTGGTAGATGGCTTGCAGAGCATGTGTAAGGCCCAAGTTTCAAACCCCAGCACCATAACACACACACACACACACACACACACACACAGTCACACACACATAGTCACATCTTCGAAATAGAAGATGGGAGCACTATAAGCTTCTAAGGGGTTCCACACACAAGAGAGATTGCATAGTAGTTTCCGTGGATAATGGCTTATTCATAATAAACTTGCATATGAATCACTGTTATGGCTTAGAAATAAGGTGTCCCCCAAAAGCACGTGTGCAATATAATGCAAGAATGTATACAGGTGAAATGATGAAATTATGAGAGATGTAACCAGATCAGTAGATTGATCAGTAGTGGATTAATCCATTTTATGGATTAATACTTTAAATGGATTACTGGGTGAAGACTATAGACAAGTAGAGCATGACTAAATGAAATAGGGCACTGGGGTCATGCCCTTGGGGACAATGTTAACACTGGTTCTTTATACTCAAGATCTCTCTCTGCTTCCTGGCCATCCCTTTCCACTATGATGTTCCGTTTCCTTTTGGGCACAGAGCTATGGAGGTAGCCAACCATGGACTGAAACTCTCAAACCCTGAGCCAAGATAAATTTCTCCTCCTCTAAGTTGTTTTTGTTGGGACTTTTGGTCACAGAGACAAAAAACTAACACAACCAGGGCACATGGTTTCTCTCAAAGCTCACTTTTATTTTGGACAAAAACAGAGGCTTATAAGCCATCATCTAAGCTAAGAATAAAAACGAAGAACCGAGAGACTCAACAGATTTGCAGCAAGTAATTGCTCTCGGGTCAAAAGGACCTTTCAAAGATAGGAAACAAAACTGAGGTCTAGGATTTAGGCCAAGAGACAGGCAAAACAGCTGTCAAAGCAAAACAAGCCACTGCAGGGAGCAAAAAATACTAGACAGCAGGGAGAATTGATGAAAGCCACCGGTGGGGCAGGAATTCCACTTCCTTATATGGAGGACCTGGCCATGAACTTTACAACTGGTCTACGCTGGATCTGTGCAACTGGTGGAATGTTCTAGTGCTTGCTTCTTATTGACAGAGACAAAAAAGAACTGATGTAGCCAGTAATTAACTCTTTTGGCACATTCTTTAGTTCAAACATCCTGACTTTGACTTCTCAAAATACATGAGGTTATTTTTATCCTTTATTTCTGGATTAAGCAAAAGAACCGGAAATACCTTAAGGTTCAGATATTCTCTTATCTTCCCAAATTATCTGTTGCTATTCTAGTGAAATCTAGAAAGTGAAAATCCTGATGAGCTGGGCTTAAATCAGTAAGATCGACACATTCTGTACTTATTTCATCTTTTATAGTCGGCCCTGAAACATAGCTTGAATAAGTCAAAAAAAAAAAAAACAGATTATACTGCTACTCTAACTTTTTTTTTTTTGTTTAAGTCTGCCAGTTAACTCAGAGTTTATAAATGACCCACTGTGAAGAAGTAATCGGTAGAGGTAGAAAATGTTTCCATATTAAGAAATGAACACGATACTTCCTAGTATGTATACCTGGCATAATTTTAAACTAGAATAATTACAATTAAAACTATCTATTGTCACAATAGGAAGTACTAGAGTTGTAAGAAGGAAGCACAAGGTAGTCTTTGCTTAAGATTTCTTAATTCACGCTTCGGAACACTAGGTTTAATTATATGCTCCTGGCAAAACATTTAGATCATTTTATAGGGTGTAATTTAGAAAAGATTTAATAATGGATGAATTAATATATTCACCAGTAATGACTACTTGCCATAAGCCATGCTTGGAGCTAGAAAAACTGAGAAAAATAGATATATTCCAATATTTGACAGGTTCACCGAGAATGAGATTCCAATTTCCCACCAGCACTGTACATAACCTCCCTTGGGCACCAAGTTATATCACATTTGAATCTGGCAATTCGTCTCTTTTGTCACAAACTCAGTTGGGTATCCTCTGCTCCCTTCCAAAGACCCCATTTAAAAAGGGAGCACTGAAAGCAATTGACACCAACCTCTATAGAATGCTAGGTAGCCAAGGAACCGCAGACTACCTACCACTTCTGTTCTCATGGAGTTCTAGGATTTTATCCCAACCTTCATTGGGTAGATAGGAATGACCATATTGGGAGCTCCAGGAGAGAGCAGTGATTCTGTTCTGAATGAAGGATGCTTCAGACAAGTGAGAGTTACAAAAAAAGTATGGACTGAATTCATAGCAACTCAAATTACTTTTTGAGCTTCTTTATCACTGGATGGATTGCAAGGGTTAAAATTTGCAAGTAAGTATAAATTATGGCATAATTGAGCTCCAAAATGGCTGGAATAAGTCTTCTTGTCTTTCCTACCTATTACTATTACTACTTTGCTTACATCAGTATCTCTTTATTTCAGCTATTGTTACTGTCCAAAACTTTTGTCTTGCTTTGGGAGAATAGAATAAAGATGGTTAGCTACTCACCAAACTTAGGACGTCTCCCTGGGTACCAGGTAGATGACATTCCCCAGGCCTGGCAAAATGCATGGCAAAAATAGAACTTTCTATGGATGCTTCTATACAGAGAATATTTGGATATTTACTTTCTCATACTTTTATCTTGTATTTAATACTTTGATTTTACTTGGAATTTGATAGTTTACTTTGAATACTTAGGACCATAAAAATAAGTTCTTTTTGGTAGAATGTGAGCAGAAGATTCAGCTACCAGGCCCAAGCCTGTCAATTAGACACTCTATCTTAGACTGTTTTCTGTTGCTATAAGAGAATACCTGAGATTGGATAATTTATAAAGAAAGGGAATTTAGTTAGTTCACAGTTCTGGAGGCAGGGAAGTTCAAAATTGGGCAGCCACATCTGGTGAAGGCTTCCAGCTGTATCAAAACATGACAGGAAAAAAGCAGAAAGACAGATGAGGGTATATGGAAGAGAAAAGCAGGCATGCAACAGAGTGTGGAGGGGTGCCAGACTTGCTTTATAACAATCAATTCTCACTCATTCCCATGGGAACATTAATCCCTTCATTATAATGGAGACCCCATGACCTAACTACCTCTTAAAAGTCCCAGTACATCTCAATACCATCACCTTGAGGAATTATGTCTCACCATGAATTTTGGTGGGGACATCCATATTCGGACAACACATGCCAATTATTCTCATCCCCAAGTTCTTCTTTCTAAAATTGTCCTGGTAGAAGCAAAGGAGCCTGATATTGCAAAGCCACATGAGGCAATCACCATACCCACAACAGTTATGCCACCCACACTGGCATATTTATGAAGGCTAAAAGAGTACTGATGTTTGGGAATCATTTGTTGGAGTGACTAGGGAATTTTACTCTGATGAATACAAAGATACTCACATAAATCTAAGTTTTCTTTGTAAAAGCAATTCCCTGTTTCATCTCTAAAGTTCCATGGAGCCATGCTGGAGTAGAAGGGGGAACAGAAAGACTTCTCTATTACAATGCAGTTTTAGTTGGTTCCCACATTAGGCAGAGGTTATCTCTCTAACCTTCTGATGTTCTTTGAGATAGAGCTGCCTGGAAAAAGAGGATGTAAGCCATGGATGAGAACAATATGTGAAAAGCCTATTTCAGATGCAACTTAGGATAGAAAATGCCAAAAATAACATGAAAAGGGGAGGTGAGGACCCAGAAGCAGGAAAAGAATAAGTGATGGAAAGTTTTGCAACTGATTAAGAAATTAAGTGAAAGCAAACTGGCCATACCACGTGTATTTTCCACTCACTTGGTTTCAATCAGTTTAGAGCTCCTGTCCCTTCTAATAGAAATACTTTGAGATTAAAACGAGTCAATCATCAGATACAAGTCAGAATTCTAAGTGAATGTAGTGTACATCTGAAAGAGTGCCTGTGGCTAAACTTGGATCCAGACAGGAGGCACAAATTCAGTACATTCCAGGAAAATTAGAGGTATGAACTCACCAGGGCCAATTACCTAGAAAGACCAAATAATTACCTATGAATTAATGTATCCTATGGGAAGAGTCTCAGGGTGTACAAATTTGGCCTAAAAACAGTTGAAGGGAGCTAGAGGAAATGGGATCCTTTAGGTAAAACAGATAGGTGCCTGACACTAACATTGCCCTTTATGCAGATCTAGAATCCAAGAGAGAAGAAAGAGCCATGAAAGAGTGCTAAACACAAGGAGGACAAATTCCCTTTTGAGAACACACAGGAACAGTGAATTGCTCAGATGAAAGTAAAATTCTATTGTTTTGGGGGGTTTTCTTGGTTTTGTTGTTGTTATGTACCGGGGATTGAATCCAGGGGCACTTAACCACTGAGCCACATCCCCAGCCCTTTTTATTTTGAAACAGGGTCTCACTAAGTTGCTGAGGCTGGCTTTGAACCCTTGAACTTGCAAACCTCCTGCCTCAGCCTAAGTTGCTGAGATAGAGTGAAGTTCTGAAATTAGAATCAAAGCACCGACAAGACAAGGCACACTTAAGGGAACATCAAACCACTCCACAGCTAGATAAGAGAACTGGAAGAGGTGTTTTGCCTTAGTACATATCACCAACATGGCTAACAAACATTTATAGTAGCCTAATTCCTTATGGAAGTGTGCAGTCTTGAATAGGCTCTCAAGGAATGAAATAATTAGGTTCAGGTGGGAGCCAAAATATTCCTGACACAGGTAGGTTAAAGAATGGGGGCACCGGAAGTCAAAAGAACTTGATATTTTAATAAAGAATTGGATCAACTTGATATCCGGTTGCAGGTAATGTTGAAGTGGGGCGGGTTCCCTCTCAGACGAACCTACCCATTTGGAGGAAGCAAAGTGAAGCTATATCATCTTAGGTAGGATCCTTCCCAAGAGGAACAGGGGTAAGGGTAACTGGTAATCTAGAATAGGTAATGGAAGACAAAGATAATGAATGCAGATGTCGCTTCAAGAATAAATGTTCTGGTGGTGAACTTCATTTCACTGAGCTCCCTTTGATGAGTTTTTTTCCCCCAGAGCCCTACAACAGCCATTTCTAGATGAAACTGAACTCACTATATGAAACAGTTATAGCTGAGTGATACAAGGACAGTGGCAGATCCCCTGGTGCACAACCTACTTCAGAACTGAGTTGCTCATTCTACCAGCAGCCAGGAATTTGGCTACTGTCAGCTCACCGAAGAGTTGAGTTACACTGCAGGAACTGCCCAGTCCTGAGAGGGCTGCTTCACCAGTTAGACATCTCTTTGGAGCAGAAATGAGTGGTCAGTGCAGGGGACAAAGATCTGACCCTCTTTCCTAAAGTGGGTCAAAACTGAAGGGCTTTTCTAATTTCGAGTTTCCTGCTAGCATCTTTTGAGACCTCTGATGCACTATATCATGCATTTGTTTAGAAGCCATGAACCACTCACTTTCTAAAAAACAGAACTTGTGTAGGGTTACAGACTTAGGACATTATATAATACAATAAAATGAAATGAGACGAAGCTATTTAAATGGAAGATTTTGTTCATTATTGGCAATAAATATTTATTAAGGCTCTTGTGCAGACTGGCACTAAGTTAAGATCTATGACCAAATGGATGCATAATCTGCCCTAGATAGGATCACAGTTTCATCTTGAAGATGGCAAGTTCATAGCTAAGCAGAAATGAGAAGCCTGCACAGTATTTGCTGCTTTAACATACATTCTTTGATTCCAGATCAGCACCGTGAGATAGAAAGAGCTGACGGTATGTCTTTCATATACATGGTAAATCAAGGTTGAGCCAAGTCAAGCAATTCATGCAACTAGAGGCAGAATTAATTTTTACTTGAAATTCAAATCTTTTCATAGTGTTATAATAATTATTGTACATCTGAATGATGATATTAAGATCTTCATAGCAGGGCACAGTGGTGCACACCTATAATCTCAGCAACTCAGGAGGCTGAGACAAGAGGATCAAGAGTTCAAAGCCAGCCTCAGTAAAAGCAAGGTGCTAAGTAACTCAGTGAGACCCTGTCTCTAAATAAAATACAAAAATCGGGCTGGGGATGTGGCTCAGTGATCAAGTGGCCCCGAGTTCAATCCCCGGTATCTACCCCCGCCCCCCCAAAATAGGTAGATCTTCCTTTCCCGAGGCCTCCAAAGGACATCCAGGTTTATATCAGTTAACTATTTTAAGAATTTACGTCATCTTGCTTGGTATCCTTAATGAACTTTTAAAACATTTTTTAAAAATATTCAATGGTCCTGGGTTATCTTTTGAGCTTCATAGTTAAGAATGCCTGCTTCGCTATTTGTTCACCTGCTTTCTAGATATTTCCACTATTATGAAATTGCTACTTCACTGAGGAATATCTACTTGGTAGTAATCAACTGTAAAAGTAAAGAATATAGAATTATGTTTTCAAGATTCTAAGGTTAAGCTTTTTTTTTTTTTTTGGTACTGAGGATTGAACCCGGCCTTACCCTCTGAACCACATCCCCATAACTTTTTCATATTTTCTTTACAGACAGAGTCTCACTGAGTTGCTTAAGGCCTTGCTAAATCCCGAGACTAACCTTGAACTCGGAATACTCCTGCCTCAGCCGCCCAGGCCTCCCATGCCCAGCCTAAGGTTAGGCTTTGACAAAGAACCAACCCTGCGGTAGCAGGTGTTCTGAAGTTAGACTAAGAAGAAATATGCTGACATGAGGTAAGAGACATTTACCAGAGAGAGTAACTAACCTGTTGGTCATTGCCAACAGGGACATGGGGCCCACTTCCCTTGAAGATTGGAGGACACTTGCTTGTTAAATAGGCTGAAGATCAATACTAGGAGTCAATGCCAAGAGACAAAAAAAGTAAGAAAAGAATGTTGGAAATACTGGTGAGCAGGACAAATAGGGAGCTAGCCAGGATTGTGGGAAACACCAGAAGAGGGAAATGTGAGGAGCTTTGGAAAGTCCAAGCCTCCACTGAGGAACCATCTAAGAAGAAAAGATATGGAAACAGAGCACGTAGGACAGCCATTTAACTTGTTGGTACAGTCCCTATCTCAAAGCTCATGGGAAGCCTCCCATTCCTTAACTAGGAACAAGGAAAGGCACAGAGGAACAGGGAATGAAGCCAGAGAATCAAGGTAGGGAAAAGGAGACCCAAAACAGCAGAAAAGAATCGAGTCCAGTAAACAACTCTGCCATGACATAAGATCATCAACCTGGTGGATAGTGCAGCACACCCAGATGATTATTCCCCCCCCCCCTTTTTCCCCTAAAAATGCTAGGATATCTGGACTTTACAAGCCACTTTAGGTTTTGTGTGTGTATGAAAATTAACTTCACTTTTAGTATTTTATCAATAAACTCCATCTATTTGCTTTTAATCAATCACCAAAGATTTAAAGTTTCAACTAAAAAACAAGTAATGCTCAAAATGGATTCTTGACATTCTCTTTTGGAGAACTTAATGTAGAAACTTTACACAAGAATTTATTTCATATGTGCCATAAGCAAAGCAATTTACTCAGCACAGTCAAAAATAACAGAACAATTGTTTTCAGCACCCAGTGGTTCCTTATTAAGGTTAGCGCTGCATGCATTAACAGGGAGAAGATAAAATCTCAGTGACTCAACAAAACAAAAGCTCCTTTCTCCTCTGCATACAGTGCACTTATATTTTTGTGTTGAGCGAGGAGGGGTAGAAAAGCTATGGGTTAACCTAGCATTCTAGGACTTGTCACCCTCAACATCACTCTGTGTCATCCTGACCATCCACATTCAATTGGCCCGTGGAGAAGGGATCCAGGTCTCCATGGGTAAGACCTACAAGTCATCTGGTAATTCTATTGTATACTCTATAGACCAGAACTAGTCCTAGGGTCTTGGAAGCCCCCAAGGGAGTCTGGGAAATGTATCCCCTGGTGGGACAACCACTTCTCAGCAAGATATTTACACTATAAAAGTGAAACATGACTATTTATCAGACAGTTGTTTCTGCTCCAAGACGTTTAAAAACTGTGGAGAGGCAAGTGATCCATAAACAGAGAAATTCAATATAGGATCCCTCCTATGGACAAAATGTCCTACAGGAATGTCGGGAGCAGTGACCGAATAAGGTCCTTGAGCTGTCCTGTGACAGAGGTGATCTCTCTCCTGGGAACTTTCAGTGTGAAGGTGCTGATTAAAAGATGGCCCAGTTGCTACGGTGATGCCCTGTTCAATAGGAGTTTTTGTGACAGTCACGGAGCTCTCCATTCTTGACCTTGAGGTTCAGACACCAGCTGCCAGGGGCAGGGGCATAGAAAATTATGGGCATGAGCTGATAATCATAATTAGGCTGCTCATAACTGTGACCTTGGTTCTGCTTGTTTTGAAGAAACTTTCTCACAATAAATCTTTGATATTAAAACCTACGTAATAAATATGCTGACTGGCTCTGGGTTATCCATCCCTCATTAGTGGATGGAAAACCAACCACTGTGGCCCCAGATGTCACTTTATTTGTGTATCTGTTTGTCTTTTCTCCATCCCCTCATTGCCCTCTGGTACCTGAATTAACAGCCGTACAGTTTGCAGCACAAGGAGCCTCTTTGCTGGGGAGGGAGGAGAGATTTCTATACTACTATTTACGGTAACTTTGTTAACAGTAGTAATTGTCTATTTGACTCAGTTTACCCAATGTTTTCCTTATGAAAAAAAATTTTTTTTGTTTACAACATACGTCAAATGGCCTATCTGCTAGTCATCTGCTAGGTAAAGATGATTTAATATCTCATTAGTAAATCTTACAATTTCTTACTCCATTTTTATTCACTTAATAGGCTTTATAAATGTGCCAGATTCCATGTTAGTCTCAAACATGGTTTTAGGGGACTTGGGATAGTCTTTGTTCCTAATATGGAATCACTTTAATCTCTGAATGTCTGCTGAATCTTAACATTCCTTTGCTATCCCACCCATATCATTCTTTCCCTTAGCTCTTGGGACTACTGAAATTGCAGTTAATTTATCTCCTTCTAAATCCCTATATATTCTATGCAATTAACTCTATAAATTAATTCTAATTAATGTCTTCTATAGTTGGCTTAAGCAAGTAGTATTTTTCTGAGTTTCTCTGTCCCATGGAAGTACTTACAGAGAGGGGTCCCTTGGTTACATTTTTAAAAAATTTCCTAAGCATGTAGCATATTTTTAATAATAACTGCTATTAAATTAGATTTTACTTTGAAAATATTTATAAGAAATTCCAGTTATTAAACTGATATACTCAATCTTCTTGGATAAAAATAAACATATGCATAAAAGCACTTAACTTGAAAGCTGATATCCTTAGAAAAGGAAAATAACAATATGGTGATGAATGCTGAATATTCAGCAGAATTTATTTTCTCCTACTCTGGTAGTCATGTGTGGCCCATGAGTGGAAATGATGTTTTCCATAGTCCCAGACTGTGGGGCAGTCTCTACATCTTGTTCTTCTTCCTGCTGGTTGGAACCTAGATGTGTACCCACCTAGTTTTTACCATGCAGATGAGGACAAAGCTCTGGAAGAGAGCAAAGTTGCCCTTCTAGCCTGGGACTATAGATGACTTTGGAAAGTCAGGGATGTATGCTTGCCCCATTACTTGCAGATGTTTAAACATTGCCTTTGGAGTCTCTTTGTTACAATCTTTTCTCAATTAACTCATGAAAATGTATTTATTATTATTGTGTTTTTCCTGCGTATCTGAAAGTTGAGCATCCTTTATCCCAAAGGGCTAGTCATAAGGAATAATCCACAAGACAGATATTATCTAATTAGAGAACAGACAGTAATTAAAACTTACAAGGATACATTCAAAATGAGACTCAAAATTTCCAGATAATAACAAATAGCAAGTCAACCAGTGTTATTAACTAAGTTTGACTGTGTCACCTCAAAAACACATTTTAAAAGTTTAATCCCTTGTGCATTAGCATTAAGAGGTAAAACCTTTAAGAGGTGATTAGGCCAAGAGGGCTTTACTCCCATGAATAGATGAAGACTTTTATCCTGGGAATGGTTTTTATGGATGGAGTGGATTTGTTTCAAAAGGCCAATTTAGCCCCCTTCTCCCTCTCTTTTTGTTTTTCTGCCATAGGATGGCACAGCAAGAAAGTCCTTGCCAGATGCCAGCACCTGATCCTGGACTTCCCAGCCTCCAGAAATTATGAGAAGTAAATATCTCTTCATTATACATTACACGGTCTTAAGTGATCTGTGATAGCAGCAAAAGTGGACTAAGATACTAAGGAAAATTTCAGAGATAGATAATAGAGCCACATTAAACACTACATTTTTTAAAATTGTGTTAATATTCTAGACAAAACAACTCCAAGAAAGTATGTAATCAATAGACGGTTCAGGTGGGTGTTTGATAATCTGGTGTGTGTGTCTGGAAGCTCTGACCATAGACTGAGACAGCTAGTGTAATGCCAGATTCATGGGACCCCAATAGACCTCTAGGAGCTGAATCCGATGCAGTCACACAAGAGTCTTTATTGCAAGCTCGAGCCTGGACTCACAACTTTTCCCAGGGAGTGAGTCCTGGTCCTTTGTTCAGTGAGATTTTATAGGTTTTGGGGGGTTACTCTAGGCGTCACAACATCACACAGCAAATCGTTCCTTACCATGGGAAAATCAAACAACAACTGATTAGCATATTGACTAGCGGGAACAAGTTGGGTAGGGGTGATTGGTTAGTACAAGAGGGGGATTCCTTTGAACTGATTGGTTTAAGCCATGAAGGGTGTACCTGCTAAACTACATGGTTTTCCAACATGTTATCAACCACCATAAATTACTGGGGGGTCATCTGGCATCCCAGGTATTTTCCCTGTCTCATGCTGATTGATGAATGCTAGAGGGTTGCTATGGGTCTTCACCTAGCCTAAATTAGTCAGGGACACCTGGCACCGCAGATCTCTCCTGTTATTTGCAGACAAACAACTCAGCAGGGTGGGTATGTGCCTAGAAAGGCTCTGTGGGTTTTTCCAAGGACAAGAGTCACACCCCCTTCCTTAGGACAGGCCTTGATATAGAAGCTGCTGTTATTTATTTTCAAAAATGGTGTCACATCAGTTTCTCAATAGCAGTGCTAGGGGCTAGTCAGCCAGGAACCTGTGAGCAAGGAAAGACAATGAAGGGCAACTGAAAACCAGAGGGAGCCTCATCTGACAAACACCTGGAAGATGGAGGCCTGGTGTGTCAAAAACTGCTCCCAACCATAATTACGTCCCTTATGAAAAGCTGTTGTTTCAAGATCATGTCTTACCCTATCAGGGTGCCCAGACCCTCCCCTATCACCCAAAACTGTCATAATCCCCAATCACAAGACCCTCACAAAAAAAAAAAAAAAAAAAAAACTGAGTAAGGGGGTAGAAAATTGAGGCTGGGGCTGTAGCTCAGTAGTAGAGCATTTATCTAGCACATGTGAGGCCCTTTGTTTGATCCTCAGCACCACATAAAAAAATTTAAAAAAAATAGAATAAAGGTATTATGAAAAAAGATCTTTAAAAAACTATGAGTCCCTATAGGTACCTTCTTGGAATAATATTTTTAAATGCATAAAACAAAAAACAGAACCACAAAGGAAACTGAATATTTTTAAATTCAGCCAGTAAAATACTTTTAAAGAAATAGCATTTTATTTTTATTCCGAATGCATTAAATAATAAGATTAAGCAGCAGATCTACTTAAAACTTTGAAACAGGAATGAATATAAATGATATAATGAATATAAATGATGCAGCATCAGTTGTAAAGTGATAAGAAAGTTATTTTTCTAAGTATTGGTAACAAGCTTATGAGTATTTTAATACTATCATGATTATTGAATTCAAAACAGAAGGAAATACAATTTTTCAATTAAGGGCTTGTGAAATAAAGACAATTTTTTTTTCTCCAATGTTCCTAGCTTCGCTTAATTGTTTCCATAGATCCTTAGACTGCAGACTTATGAATTCCAGTAAATGTGAACCTACTAAACCGATATTCTGTGTAAAAATATTTAGGGTGCACTAAGGAAAGATACAGTTCAAAGGGAAAGTACAGTCTCTGCCATATGACAATATGTGATTGAAATTTAGAAATAGGGCTCAAGAAGCATTAAAGTTAGAATCCAATGTTGATTTATTCCCCCAGAATAAGAAAGAGTTAGAACAGCTTCCTTAAGGGGAAATCACCATCATTGAAGTAATCTTACAATGAGTTGGAAGAAAAGAAAGCTACACAAGAGAAAGAGCTAGAAGTCAATCAATGTCAACTTGAGGAGTCTGGACTTCACATACAAAAGAAAACTGAAATGAGGAATAACCACACTGACGTTACCAATTAAGTCAAACTGACTTACAAGGGGAAATGAAGTAACTAGAAGTTTTAAAAAGATAAGGAAACTATATAAAACATCTTTGGCAATAGTACATAAAAACAGAGTGGGTAGATGGATAACAGATGAAAGAAAGAATGGATGAGACAATAATGAGTAGATGTCTAAATTGGAAAATCATAGATAAAGCAAAGAAATGATCATTGATTTCCAATATTTTCAGCTTAGGTAATTAGGAAATTGGCAATTAACAATGGTACTGGGAAAAGGAATGAATTGGGGAAAGAATATGATGAGTTTAATTGGACAGATTAAACTTCAGAACAACGTAGAATATGAATCCTGTGGAAACCTGGGTTACAGATCTTAATGAGACATCTAAGTTGAAATATAATTAGAAGTTTTTAGTATTCACCTAATCCAATTATTTACTACTATTATACTACTGGTAAATGCATAAAATAGATGCCAACTAAGATATAGATAAACTCCTGACACAGCTTCAGTTGTTCTGAGTTCAGTGTGTGTTCTAGAATACTGGACAGAGAGTACAAGCTTCAGAAGAGGTTCAAGATATTTTACTACCAGCCCTTCAATCCAAATAAAAAGCATCAATGGGATCCAAAAGTGAGGGTTTTTTGTTGTTGTTGTTTATGGGTTTTTTTTTTATAATTCCCATGCCATTCTAGATTCCATATCTCTGCATTCAGTATCTACACAGTTTCAAATGCTCTATGTATTTAAACACATACAATTTTGACAACAACCTCATATAGTAAGTTCTATTATGATCTACATTTCACAAATAAATAAAGTGAGGCCCAGAGAGGATAAGTTGAGGACTTTCCCAGAGTTGAGAATTTTCAACTACCAAACTTTCAGCTGGAACTGTAAAATGGAATATAGGACAGGCAGTTTTAAAACAAAACAGAGCTCATTGTAGGCTCTTAATAACTATTTTGTTTAAAAAAAGTGAATTAAAAATGTGGTTCCCAAAGACAGAAAAATTAATTTATGGTCTATTCATTCAAAAGCAAACCACTGTAATTTAAAGGGGAAAAAAACATATCACAAGGTATTTAAGATGACACAAGTCATTGATGTGGACAGTTTTAAAATCAAATCAATTTATGATTCTATACATTTAGAACAATATTTGGCAAGACTTTGCAGTGACATAAGAAATGATAATGCTCCATATCACCCAAAGTTATGATCTCTTTCTCCATAGCACACTATTAAAGAGTATCAGATGGATTATAGAATTTACAGGTTTTCTAAAAATAAATTACATGGAACAACAACAAAAAAAACCTGTTATCTCTCAGTCTCAGGTACAGTCAGACTGAGCTAGGGGTGGGCTAAGTCCCAAGGTTAGCCTGTTGCCCTTGAAAGTATTTACCACAGTGACTTGGACAAGTTTATATATATATATATATATTTAAGTGTAAACCCTTATATGATAAAGCAGGAAGATGCTAACTTAGAGTTTTCTAAACATGTCCCCCAAATTCCTAAGCTTCTTTGTGAAAATGACCGTTTCCATTTAACACTTCATATTGCTGTATCATCCAAATATTTTATACTTGAAAAATGAATAATTAATAGCTAAAAGTTCCCCATCCCCTTTAAAAGGGCCTTTCTCCATCCTTAACTTTGAGTTTCCTTCTTCTTTCTGTGGACAACGTGTAATAGGACAGATTCTTGACTAAAATTAGAAACTAAAAGCTCTCCATCATTTGTTTCCCTTTCAGACAAGCTCCATGGAAACTACACAAAGGGAGATTTTGGTGACTCCTCTTGTGGTCAGAATTTGGCCTCTTCCTTTCGCATTCTGCCTGCTTCAGACTCTTTTCCTACCACCTGTGGTTTCTGTTTCTCTCATCTGAGTATTTATTCATCCAGCGTCTGTGGTGGGATGGTGATGTGTATTGCTACCAGGTTCTCTTCCAAAGATGAATATTCTGCCTGGATTACTTTCCTTTTCCATTTACTAAAAATGAACCCATGCCCCAGTCTCTAGAACATAATTATGACAGAAAAACGTTCTAATTACAGCAGTCAAAATTTATTACAGGAAAATGTTTGACTATAACAACTTTACTCACATTACCCAAAAGCTAAACCCATGCTTTTAGTTGTGTCGTAAAAGGAATATCCTTGACAAAAGGGGCATCTTCCTTTAATGTCCTGGAAAATAAGTCTGGAGCATGTTTACAAAAATCTTTGAGGGCTCCTGACCATACAGAAGGAATATTACACGGTCAACAAGGACCTCTTAAAAGTCTAGTACACTCTCCTAATGTGTGGGAGGAAATCGTGAAATGGAGAACAGTATAAATGGGCTTTTCACTTATGTAAGCCTCCTCCTCCTCACTGTGGCAGAGAAACAAAAACCCATACTATTGTGCTGCTGACTGGAATACAGAAATGTCGGATCTAAAGGAAGTTCAGAGATTGTCTAAACTTTTTTTTTCTCTATTTGTAAGTTGCAAAGCCACAATGCAAAGAGTTTAATGTGGTTTTATCCAAAGAACCTCAAGTAATAATGTAACAAAGTTACACACACACACACACACACACACACACACACAGAGAGAGAGAGAGAGAGAGATAGAACTAAGGGAAGCTCCTGTGATATATCTAAGGGTTATATAAACTGCCCCATGCTGCCTTCCAGACCAAAGTTGTGATGTGGAATAAATTTGGTAGTATTTCAATACTGCTTCAGCAATGTAATACTTTACTAATGCTTCAAAATGCAATGCTGCAGGCTATTCTTATTTTCATTAAATGCATTAGAAAAGGGCAATTTAATATGTTGGAATTATGTATCAAAAGCAAATGTATGGCTTACGAAGATTCTCGTGTTGGAACATAATGTACCCGTTACACAATGCAAATGTTTTGCTAAACAAGAATCTATTGTGTGTTCAGCAGGTGATTTCTGCACACCACTGTCAGGTAAATTGCCTTTTTCTAACTCCACATAACAACCACTAATAGTCAATTTGCTGATCGGCCACTTAAACACTCCCCATTATCTCATACTCCATCCAGCGCAATTTGGTGAGCTATTATGCCCAAAGCAGGAGAACAGCAAAACTCCACCAGAAATGTCAGAGAAAATTGCTGCCTGTAATTTGAATGTGTTGCAGCAGACAGAGGGAATTGAGACAAATTTCTCTTCCCTTTCAGTTTTCCTTCACCTTTATTCTACCTTTAGTTCTACCTTTACACCATTCTTCACCTTTCTCCCAACCTATCCTTATCCTACACCAATATCCACCTTAAATGATTAGAAAAAATTCTGCATTTCCCTAGCATTAAATTGTCCATGTTTAGAACATTTAGTAGGTGTTTAGTTTTCAAAATGACTTGTGTCATTTCACTTACACCTAAATCTTAGTGAAAAACTCCCCCTTCTCTATCCCAAAACAGGCTTATCATAGCACTGACAGTATATATTTGTATCATTTATTCAAATGATAATTGTTGGAAGGTAATATCTTTAAAAGCAAATGTCTTATTTTTGCATCTCCTTTTTCTATTACTCCTGGTATGCATGTTTGCTCAATAAATGAAAATATCATTCAATAAGCTCAAATGACAGTGCTTACTGTAACACCTTTATTAAGAATGGGAAAGTATAAAGCCAAATAGTCCCTAAAGGTAACTGAGAGAGAAGAGAGAAGGAAACAACTTTCTTCTTTAGTTTAGCAGTGGTTTTCCATTGAAGAGGAACTGTTGAACTCTTTGCCTGGATGTTACATGCTTTCCTGGAAGGAAGTCATGTTTTGGGTTGCATTATTTTCATCATTTGCAAGAAATCTTTTAAGATGAGGCATCCTTTTTGTGTTTAACATTTTATTATTTTGTCAGGATTATTGTGTAGCTGATGATAAATTACCATTTTGTTTAGGGCACATTAGAATCTAAGGGCATGAGAGTCAGAAGGACTAGAAGAGGGAGAGACAAGATATCTCACAAGGGAAGAAAGTTGCTATAACAGTTATGGAGAGGAAGTGAAAGCTATACATAAAGAAGAGAGAAGGAGAAAGAAGGGGTGGAAAAAGGGAGGTAGAGAAAAATGGTTCTGCAACATGGATATCAGATGGGATACTTGAGGCTGTTCATCTTGTTATGATGAAAACCATTCATGTCATTTAATTTCACAGATACTCTTTCTGGGTAACACTACTTACTTATCTCATTGGCACTTTGTATAGAGGAAGGCAATTTTTGTTGTTGTTGTTGTTGCTGTTGCTAATTAAGTTAAGAGGATCCTGAGATCAGGTATGCCAATGTCAAACAATCAAGTACAGACTACTGTGAAACAGGAGAAAGCAACGTCGGAAGCAGTGGAAACCATGAACTATAAGCTCTCCAACTCATCCCCATTTCCAGAATTCATAAATACTTAAGTACAGTTTTTTGAATAAACAGGATATAAAATTAAAGTTTCAGTGATGTTTATACCTAAAAGTTAAGGGGGAAGAAAGCCCCAAGAGACGTGTGATTCACATAACTGCTGAGAATGAACTCTCCAATGTGGACTGAAATAAAGTTATTATTAAAAGGTGGGCCCAATCAATAAATGGGCCAGTGACCTGAACAGACACTTCTCAGAAGAGGATATACAATCAATCAACAAATATATGAAAAGTGTTCATCATCATTAGCAATTAGAGAAATACAAATCAAAACCACTCTAAGATTTCATCTCACTCCAGTCAGAATGGCAGCTATCATGAAGACAAACAACAATAAATATTGGTGAGGATGTGGGGGGAAAGGTACACTCATACATTGCTGGTGAGACTGCAGATTTGTGCATCCAATATGGAAAGCAGTTTGGAGATTCCTTGGAAAACTGGGAATGGAACCAACATTTGACCCAGCTATCCCCCTGCTCAGTTTATAGACAAAGGACTTAAAAACAACATACTACAGAGACACAGCCACATCAATATTTATAACAGCTCAGTTCACAATAGCTAAATTGTGGAACCACCCTAGATGCCCTTCAGTAGATGAATGGATTTTTTAAAATTTGGCATATATACACAATGGAATATTACTCATTAATCATGGTCTTTGTAGGTAAATGGATGGAGTTGGAGGAGATAATGCTAAGTGAAGTTAGCCAATCCTCCCCCCAAAAAAAAAATGCCAAATGTTTTCTCTGATATAAGGAGGCTGATTCATAGTGGAGTAGGGAGGAGGAGCATGGGAGGAATAAAGGAACTCTAGATAAGGCAGAGGGGTGGGAGGGAAAGGGAGAAGGCATGGGGTTAGAAATGATGGTGGAATGTGATGGTCATCATTATCCAAAGTACATGTATGAAGACACAAATTGGTGTGAATATACTTTGCATACAACCAGAGATATGAACAATTGTACTCTATATTTATAACATGAATTGTAATGCATTCCACTGTCATATGTAAATAAAAAAATAAACCACATAAAAAAGTAAAATAAATAAAAGGTGGTTCCAAAAATAACCTAGATGAATACATAGAAATTTTACCATAATAAACTTGAAATTAGCCTTGATTTTAGATACCAAACCTGTGTTCATCCGTACATTGAAAGGCAATTAGAAAATGTGTCTAAGAAAAGTTGTGGATATTTTGTGGTTGGTTGTAAGAAATCTATTTTAAATGATAAGTAAGATTTGTTCTCTTTCTTCAGTGGGTAATTGTAAAGAGGAAAGAAGAAGTGGGAATTAATCTCAAGAGAAATGGCATTTTCAATTATGTAATATAAAGTATAGATTTCCTAGAAGTGTTTGCTATAATATTCCCTGGAAGGACACACATTTTTGTGTCTTTATTGGAATCAAACCATTACTGTAGATTTCAGTAATCTATGAAACCTCTTAGAGACCTTAGAGTCCTGAACTTAAATCTGAAGGTTTAACATAACAAGGAGTGCTGGAATTCGCCCTGAACAGGAGCTAAGCACAGGTCTTTAAGTCTTGAGTAAAGAGGTACTGAACTGGCATTGCACCCGCTGCAATGCATGTGGATTTACCTCTGCTGGGCCACAGAGGTGCAGCTCTGGGATTGTGCCTCACTGGATTGGACTGAGTTACACCCACTTTTTTTGTTGCAATACTACCCTTTACCTTTTCGGGATGCAATGTTCTATGGAACAGCTCCCCTCGATAAATAGGGCTTCAGGATGTGCTACTCCCGCCTCTCACCTGCCTCCCGTGTTTTTCTCTTGCCCCCCCTTGTGGGAGCTTACATCTAAGGCAGAGAAGCCGTCCTGAAACCGCCCAAGAAAAAGGTATTTTCTGGATCTGTGTAATCTATTCGTGCTAGCCCAAATTCACCCGAGTGACCCTGGTTCCATAGCCCACGCTGGACAGGGCTACAAAGGAGTCCTTTATACTTGGAAGGAAGGAAGTAGGAGGGAAGGAGAGAAGGGAGGGAAGGAAGGAGGGAAGTGAAAAGCAGAAGAAAGGAAAAAAGAAAAACTATTATTTTGGCCACATTCTCCATACCATAAAGAGGTCACTGGTACCTAGTCTTATGTATCAATCTGTCTAGGCTGTAGTGCACAGTTATTCCATCAAACACAAATATAGCTGTTGCTACCAAAAAAAAAATGTGTTTTATAGATATAGTTAACATTTATAATCAGTTTATTTTAAATAAAGGATAGTATCATAGGTAATATGGGGGGGGTAGTCTTCCCATGAGTTGGAAAAGCTTCAGAGCAAAATCAAGGTCACCCTGAAGAAGAAACTTTGCCTCTAGACTGCATCAGCTCTCGCCTGAGAGCTTCCAGCCTGCCAGCCCCCAGAGTCAGTTCCTTGAAATGCATTATGAATATATATGTAGTTTGTTTATTTTTTAGGTGTAGATGGACACAATATAATTATTTTTATGCAGTGTTGAGAATCAAACCCAGTGCCTCCCACATGTGAGGCAAGCTCTCTACTGCTGAGCTATAGCCCTGGCCCCCATATGTGTAGTTTTATATACTGGTTTTGCTTCTGTGGAAAACTTACTGACGGGGTAGACAGATCACACTATGCTTTTGGCCACAGTTTGTCTCATACTGACAAGATAGACGTGAAAAAGGTGACTCACCTGGAGGGGGGGGATTTAATTGCCGAAATTTGCAGATAATAGACCTATAAGAATACATTCTTAAGCTGATAAGGCAGATAAATGCCAATTAAACCAAGAAGTCAAGCAATATAAAAGGACGCTAAGGACAATTTGATTATTACACAGTCTACAATCTAGGGTTGAACAGAGCAGTGATCATCTTGAAGGAAAAAACATGCTACTTTATATAGAACTAAAATACATTTCTTATTTCCCCGCTCCATACCCAAAATTAAAATCTCCCACAAGGCAAGGACTATGTCTCAGAAGCCACTTATTGACTATAAGCAAAGTGTTCTAAGTAAAATAACGAATAAATTTGTACCTGAATATTCATTATTCAACACATCTTGACTGGATGCCCTACACCTTCCAGCACTGTACTAAGTTTTGGGAGCATAGTGGTAAAAATAAACACCTTATCCTTGCCTCCTGGAAGCCAATGGATTATCTGACCCAATAATTGTCAGAGGTGCCTATGGAAATACTGTCAACTCAGTCAGTACATAGTTTATTTCCCAGAATCTTTGGTTTGCTTTCCTAATGATCGTGCACTTTGAACCATTTTGCGAAGACAATTTGAAGATAAGAGCCCAGTCAGAATTCCCAGACAGATCAAGCCTATACGCTGGCTTCACTACTTGCTGCGTAATGGTGGACAAGTGGCTGAACATCCCTGAGCCTCAGGGTTCCCGACTGTAACATGAGAACAGTACCTAATTGGCAGGCTGTGTGACAAATAAATAACTATGAGTAAAGTCGGTGGCCTAATGCCCAGCATGGGGAAAGCTGACAATACTAAGCAACTGATTTTTATATACTTTATATTATAAAGTTACACAATCTCTGGGGTCATTAAATTCCTTTAGCAAAGCAATCAACGTGGAGAAGCTTTCCCTCTTTGTGACTTTCAAAATGTGCTCATACCATTTGATTACCCAAAGGAAAATCCCCAACATTATAAAAAGAAATAACCGTGAAAATAATACAAATATAGTTACAACAGTAGGTTTATATAGATTTGTAAGACTCATCTACTCTTAGATCTGGAATTAGGATTGGAGATCATTTAAATCTCATTTTATAAAAGTTAAGAAGAGCAAAATAATTTTCCTAAGAGCACCGAGCAGTTAGGGGAATAGTGAGGACAACCTATCCCTTCAGAGATTCACTGTAATCTCTCTATTACTATAATTTATATCCATAATATAGGATTCTATTTTTCAAAGTAATAAATTATATTCTCAAAACCAGTGTTTAATACTTAGGATGACTCTGGAAAAAATAAAAAGAAATCATGCCTTTTCCTCTGTAACTCATACTTCTTAGTACGAGTCTCTGTATTCTTACTTTCAGAGATACCTTTGTTCCCAGGATGCTGTCAACACACAAGACACACAGGAATTATAAGAGAGTGTCTGATCTTTCACTCTGTGCCAAGCACTAAGATAAATGCTTTGCCTAGGCTTCTCATCTAATCCTCACTCACAACGCTTTAAGGTACCTGTTTTTATTTTCAAACATGGTCCAGATGGGTTAAAGCCTAATAAGGTTAGGTAATTTATTCAAGTTCACATTGTCACCAAGTAGGAACAACATGTGTAGCAATTCAGTCTGACTCCAGAGGCCACAGAGATATGGGAGTTTCTTAGCACTGCAAATCATGAAATCCTGGGATTCAGGCTTCCCTGCTGAACAGAGCATAAAGTACTGAACCCTTGACTCCATTCTCTATCTGGCGATTACGATCACAATAAATCAGAAGAAGCAACCATCCCAAAGCTTTGTACTGATGTAACTGAGGAGTGGGGTGGGTCACCTTGGCCTGTGTTCCAGCAGGTGGATAACAGAACTGCAGCATTGCTGAGCTGTGCAGAGGACCACCCAAGAGGCGGCCCAGATCCATGGGACCTGGACGAATCAAAGTTTTCCCAAAGGTTTCTTAAATCACTAAGGAAATGGCATTACCCAAATATCACCACTTTTCATAGTTCCCTTTGCTGTCAGTATGTTAAATTCAAAAAGAAGATAAAGGGTATGAGGCAGTGATCTTTGTCATGTTTACCTCAGAGTAGTACATTGATGATCTCTGTAGTAGCAGACAAGGAGAACTGGGCAGAGTATGGCTCTTACTTCCAGGTCACACAAACACAAGGATGAGTAACGCTTTCCTAGACATGTTCATTTGAAAAAGAGTATAGAATCTCCTTTCTACCTCACATTAGTCATATTACCTTGGGCTTCTCTGTGGCCCTGAATGTCTTATACACTGTAACGTTTTGTGTACATTTATTTACTTATTCAATTATGGCTTCCAGATAAGAATGCTTTGGACTTGGATATGAAAAATATAAAATGCTATAAAAATACCTGATATTGTTTCAAGAAATCAGTAGTATTCTAAGAGAAGACTTCACTAGTTGTTTTTTTTTTTTTTAATGCAATGTTCAAGGTAGTTTGTTGAGATCAATGCAAACCCCCAGAGGACATTGTTGCTAGTCAGAGTTGAAGGAAGCCTTCCTATCCACAAGAGGACACACAACTCTGTCATTCCATCCCAGCCCTTAATTATACACCTTGGAAAGTAGAGGCTGAGAGAGATAAGCAAGCTAGCTCCAACCACAAAACACAAAGAGGACTAGAAGTCAGTTTTCTGGAATCTTAAGCTGATACTTTACTTTTTTCTACAGTCCAATTATTAAAGCCTAATTTTTTTAAAACAATCCAAAAATAAAATCTTCCCTGACTAAATGCACTGTTTCCTTATGAGCATACACCATCTCAGCATCAGGCAGATGAGATCACAAGTTTTCACCCCAAGTGACAACCATTCAACCTTGTCTCTGAATGACAGAACCATAAACTCTCAATAGTATGACTTGTTTCCTTCTTTCTGAGGTTACTCAAGAGTTAAGAAAGCACCAGCCCTTTGGAAACTCTTGGGAAAAAAAAGGGTGGGGACAAGATGAGGCGTTTTCTCCAAGTTTATTAAAAACCAAAAACGGTGGTGATGAGCTTTCTAAGGGTGTTAACCGCACCTCTTCCCTTCTCAAACTCTCTTTTTTACTTCCACCCACAGAATACATTTTATAAATAGCACTACGTAGTCACTGAATAAAGGAAGTAACTAAGGCCAGTGCCTGTTAATTTTTTTTTATGTATTAAAAAGAAACCTTAAATGACTCCAACAGATCACAAATTGAAGTCAAATTATTTTTCCACATGATACCCTTGATATATTTTAAGATATTTAACAAATCTTCTCTTTAACACCACCAAATCTTGTGGCATCTTCTGATCTGAGTGATCCCAAAGTCAAGTACATTGGCATGACTGTCTCCAGAGTATGACTCAGTTAGTCAAAACCCCCTAAAAAGTGCTAAAAGACAGAAAGCAGAGGGCTGCAGCAGAATACAACGAATCTATTATCTCCGTCAATCTCACTTCACTTTTTTATTTAATATTTTTGGACTACATTGCAAAAAAAAATATTTATTTTCATATGAACTTAAAGGAAGCTCTCCTCATTGTTGAAACCTAAATACAAGATTTGAATCGACTCCTGCTTTTTCATTTTATATTCCATGTTACTAGGAACATTATTTCTTCATTTTTGTTGTTTTCATTTTTAATTTTAATCAAATATGTTTTTAACTTATAAACATAAAAATGATACCCATATATGGGGTATGATGTGTTTTTTTCCAAATGATCATACATTGTGTAATGTTTATATCAGATTAAATGTAACTGCCTATAGGGCGAGTATAAATAATAATAATGTGCTGTATATTTCAAAAGTTGGAAGAAAGGCTTTCAAATATTTTCACCATTGTTTATTCTCTCACTTCACTCTTGACATGCCCCTGCCCTCTGGTTCATTGTCCATGATGTTAGTATGACATGTACCCTGAAAAAGACTAGAATTAAAGGACATGATCATGCTTATAATATGAAACCAGAATGTAACATTTTAATTTTAGAGAAAACAGTCCCAAGCTATGTCCAGCATGGATGTGAGCACAGTCCCACAGTGAGGAGCCCTTAGTTGACTCCTAACAATTCTCTTCTTCCCAGACAGCCCATCCCTCTATTCAGACCTCTCTCCCCTTCCTATACAAACTCAAATAATGGTTACACGGGGCCATGTCTGATAGAATTAAAAAGTTGAAGCTATTTATGATAGTCAATTAGAAATTTTTCAAATCTAATTATTTTTTCATAAATCTATGTTATTTTTCCAAAACTCACTTTTGTTCCAATTAGCTCCACAAGGATTCCAGATTAGAAGCATTATGCATTTTTCACTATTTCCTGTCCTCACTGCTTTATTTTCATGTCATGTCCTCCCAGGACGTGTACGATTCTTGTTTCTCTTCATCTTGAAGACTTATTTCATTCATGTAACAGATACCAATGGACATGTTACCATGTGGCAAGCCATGTGTTTTATATAGGAGTGAAATTAATGCATTTATATCCTGATCTCATCCCAGGAAGTATTAGAAATTAGTTATAAGGTTTCAAAAATATAGACAGAGAATAGAGGGAGGTAACAGAAATGGAAGCAAAGAGAGATAAATAGAACAAGGTCATAAAATGAGATCAGAAATGAGGCTTAAATCTATTCAATGAAGATCTATAAATGTCCTATGGTTGGATCAGAGTTAGCCTTAAATGTTTAAAGGCGAGGCAAAATGGAAAATTCTGATCAATTTCTCAATCAGAAGTGCTCTTGACATTCAAAACATAGAATTGCTCAGAAGTGCCACTCTTTTGGGTCCTAAAAGCACAGAAGTGTTTTCTCCCATGTGTCCACATGAAATAGAAATGATCAAGTACCTCTCCTCTTTAAAAAGAAAAATAAAAATGGTGTCCTGAGCTTCTAACTACTTTCCTATGTATTATTCCTTTCACCCAGGCATCCTAGTGAAGATGAGAGTCCGTCCTTGCTGATGGCATTTCCTCACTTCCTACTCACCACCCAACCCACTGCACCGAAACTTGTGTCCTCATAACCTTTCTGAAACCGCCTGACAAATGAAGCTAATGTGCCCCATGACTTCACACTTACACATGCTACAGAATATTCTCATCTTCTCCACTAGTGTCCAGTTTCTCTCTTTTTCACACTATATTACATTTGGGGATTAGAAGACTACATTGAGTCTAGTTCCACCAGTAAATATATGACTCGGGCCAGTCATATTTTTCTTTTTTTTGAGAGAGAGAGAGAGAGAGAGAGAGAGAGAGAGAGAGAGAATTTTTTTAATATTTATTTTTTAGTTTTTGGAGGACACAACATCTTTGTTTGTATGTGGTACTGAGGATCAAACATGCCAGGCGAGCGCGCTGCCACTTGAGCCACATCCCCAGCCCCTCCGGGCGAGTCATTTAACCTCTGAATTGATTCCCTCACTTATAACATTCAAATTAATATCATAATATATACCCTCTTTTCTTCAATATCATATCATGAAAAATGTTTGAGGTAGCAAATACTAAAATACCTTATAAGTAATGAAATGTGATATAAGATTTAAATGTTTTGTGAATAAATATAAGTCTCTAAAAATGAAATCTTTCAGTATTCATTCAAGTTCAAGTGACTAAATCCATACATAATATCAGATGACTTCTTCCTGACTTGGTTACTAATGAATGGCCAGCTTGTTGCTGTAAATAAATGGGTACTAGGATTGTTTTTTTTTTTTTTTTTTTTTTTTTTTTTTTTTTTTTTTTTTTTTTTTAATCCATGTGGCTCAAGATTAGACTTCTTCCTCTTTGTGGTCTCACATGTCTGACCACAGCAACTATTTTTAATCATGGCCTGTGCATCTTAGTGACATCCAACCCCACACATAAGTCTTGATAAGGATGATGACTCTTAAGAGATGTGTGACGTATTTGATTGAAACTTTTTTTTCCTGTTGTTTTTGGCTTTATTATTTTAATGTTATTATTTTTGGCAATTTTGAAAATATCAAATAACCTCACAATATTTAGCCAGGCATAAACCACTAGTTCCTCAAGCCTATAAACTTCTGCTACAAAAATCAGCTAGCCAGCTGTTTTTTTTTTTTAATTTAACTTAATAAAAAGAAAATGTTTTCAAAGAAAGCTTATGGGATAATAATGAATTGCTATTATATTCAACTTTAACAATTAAAAATAACACTAGGTTTTTTTTAATTAAAAATAACACTAAGTTATTATTTTCAACAGTCTTTAGAAACCACTTGGATCCCAGCCTAGGCTATGCCTCTAATGCAAATACACAATGGATACCCACCCACCCTGCTATCATAGTTACTTACAGTCTTAATGGAAAAAACATGGCAGAGCCCTATGACTATATCAGCAGTTGGGCTAACTAAAACATCATTAGATTGTGGATTTATGAACTTCATAGTATTTTAGAGAATGCAAAGGGCAGACATATGCAATGTATTGTCCTGAACAGCACCAGTGTGGACAGAAACAAACCCCAATTCAAATCCCAAACATTTTACTTCCTAGCCCTTTGAACTTGAATCAATTGATTATCTGTATAATATGGGATAGACAGACAACAAGGATTAAAATCAAAGAGAGGTATTATACTATTTTTTTAGTAAGAGAATGAAGGAAAAGATGGAACAGATATCAATTGGAAATAGTATGAAATTCAAAAACACTAATGCTTCAAGGCATAGAGGATATGTAGGCAGAGAGGTTTACATAGAGGAACTGCCCCTGAACATACTATCTTAGAGGGTCTGTCCCTGAATATACTAACAACACTGGAATATTATAGCAGATATAATCTCTACTACATAAAATAATACCTTACCCTTCTCTATCCCCCCAAGTATATAATGCAATTGATTTCAGCATGAATTATATTTCAATTTGTAAAATTTCATTACATGGGACTTTTATAAAATAAATTACACTCTACCCACATTGCCCTGCCGGGGACCCAGGCTCACAGTTGGCCCGGGTCCATCCTGCCACCAGTGGACACCCGCAGGAGCCCAGCCTCTGGCATGGGACCTGCCCTTCCCACCAGCAGACTACAGTGGGAGGGCAGGCCTGCCCCAGATCTGCTCTCAACAACTTGCTAGAGGCCCAGGTCCAGGATCCACACTGCAAGAAAAGAAGACACATAGACAATATGAAAAAACAAGGGAGGAAAGTGCCCCAAACAAACCAGTATACTACAATAACAGAACCCATGGCCAGCAAAGTTGATGAAATGTCAGAGAAGGAGTTCAGAAGGTTCATAATTAAAATGATCTGTGAATTAAAGAATGACCAAATGAGAAAATACAGGCAAAAATTGATCTCTCCAACAAAGAGATAAGATAGCAAATATAGGTAGCAAAAGATTCCTGAGAGAGAGAAAGAGAGAGAGAGAGAGACTCTGAAAAAAAAGCCAGAAATTCTTGAAATGAATGATACAATAAATCAAATAAAAAACTCAATAAAAGCATAACCAACAGACTAAATCACTTGGAAGAAAGAACGTCAGATAATGAAGACAAAGTATACAATCTGGAAAATAAAGTTGATCACACAGTGAAGATAGTAAGAAACCATGAACAGAACATCCAAGAATTATGGGACAGCATCAAAAGACCAAATGTAAGAGTTATTGGGATAGAGGAAGGCACAGAGTTTCAAACCAAAGGAACGCACAATCTTCTTCAATGAGATAGTATCAGAAAATTTCCCAAGCATGAAGAACGAATTGGAAAACCAAATATAAGAGGCTTACAGGACACCAAATGTACAAAATTACAACAGATCTAAACCAAGACACATTATAATAAAAATACCTAGCATACAGAATAAGGATAGAATCTTAAAAGCTGCAAGAGAGAGGAATCAGATCACATATAGGGAGAGAACAATTTGTATCTCAGCAGATTTTCAACCCAGATCCTCAAAGCCAGGAGATCGTGGAACAACATATGCCAAGCTCTGAAAGAAAATGGATGCCAACCAAGAATCTTATATCCAGCAAAACTAAGCTTTAGATTTGATGATGAAATAAAAACCTTCCATGATAAACAAAAGTTAAAAGAATTTACAACTAGAAAGCCTGCACTACAGAACATCCTCAGCAAAATATTTAAGAGGCAGAAATAAAAAACAAGGATTAAAATCAAAGAGAGGTATTATACTAAAGGAAAACCTAATCAGAGGATAAACCAAGTCATATTAAATACCAAAAATAAACAAAAATGGCTGGAAATACAAATCATATCTCAATAATAACCCTGAAAGATAATGGCCTAAACTCACCAATCAAAAAGACATAGACTGACAGATTTTTTAAAAAATTATTTATTTTTTATTCAAAAACCAGCAATATGCTGCCTCCAACAGATTCATCTCATAGGAAGACATCCACAGACTGAAGGTGAAGGGTTGGGAAAAATCATATCACTCACATAGACTGCAGAAGCATGCAGGGGTTTCCATCCTCATAACAAATAAAGTAGACTTCAAGCTAAATTTAATCCAAAAGGATGAAAAAGGACACTACATGCTGCTCAAGGAAACCATACACCAACAAGACTCAACAATTATAAATATATGTACCCCAAACAATGGAGCATCTATGTTCAAACAAACTCTTCTCAAGTTCAAGAGTCAAAAAACAATTTTGGGCAACAAAACAATTTTGGGCAACTTTAACACACCTCTTTCACCACTAGATAGATCTCCCAAACAAAAGCTGAAGAAAGAAATTATAGAACTCAATAATACAATCAATAACTTAGACTTAAGTGACATATATAGAATATTTCATCCATCAATGAGTAAATATACTTTCTTCTCAGCAGCATGTGTCCTTCTCTGAAATAGATCATATATTATGCCACAAAGAAACTCTTAGTAAGTAGAGATACTACCCTTCATTCTATCAGATCATAATGGAATGAAATTAGAAATCAATGATAAAATAAGAAATAAAAGCTACTCCAACACCTGGAGACTAAATAATATGCTACTGAATGAACAATGGGTTGCAGAAGACATCAAAGATGAGATTAAAAAATTTTAGAGGTGAATGAGAAGAGAACACAGATACAACATAGCAAAATCTCTGGGACACTATGAAGGTAGTTCTAAGAAGTAAGTTCATTGCATGAAGTTCATTCCTTCAAAAGAAAAAAATAAATAAATGACTTAACATTACATCTCAAAGCTCTAGAAAAAGAAGAACAAATCAACCCCAAAGCAGTAGAAGATAGAAAATAATTAAAATCAGAGCTGAAATCAATGAACTTGAAACAAAGGAAACAATCAAAAAAATTGACAGAACAAAAACTTGGTTCTTTGAAAAAATAAATAAAATTGACAGACCCTTAGCCATGCTAATAAAGAGGAGAAAAAACTCAAATCACTAACATACATGATGAAAAAGGAAATATCACAACAGACACTACAGAATTACAGAAGATATTTTGTATTTTGAAATTATTTTGAAAATTTGTTCTCCAATTAAATAGAAAATATTGACGGCATCAACAAATTTCTATAGTCATATGATTTGCCCAAAATGAATCAGGATGTTATGCACAATTTAAAGAGATCAATTTCAAGTGACAAAATAGAAAATGCCATCAGAAGCCTACCAACCAAGAAAAGTCCAGGACTAGATGGATACACAGCTGAGTTCTACAAGACCTTTAAAGAAGAACTAATGCCAATACTCTTCAATTTATTTCAGGAAATAGAAAAAGAGGCAGCACTTCCAAATTCATTCTATGAGGCCAATATTACCCTGATTCCCAAACCAGGCAAAGACACATCAAAAAAAAAAAAAAGAAAAAGAAAAAGAAAACTTTAGACCAATACCTCTAATGAACATAGATGCAAAAATTCTTAATAAAATCCTGGCAAATCAAATACAAAAACAAACCAAAAAGATAGTGCACCATGATCATATGGGATTCATCCCAGGGATGCAAGGGTGGTTCAGCATCCAGAAATCAATAAATGTAATCTATCACATTAATGGACTTAAAGAATCATAGGAATCTCAATAGACGCAGAAAAAGCAGTTGATAAAATACAGCACTGCTTTATGTTCAAAACGCTAGAAAAATTAGGGATAACAGGAAAATATATCAACATCATAAAGGCTATCTATGCTAAGACCCAGTCCAAGATCATTCTAAATGGAGAAAAATTGAGGGTATTCCCTATAAAAACTGGAAAAAGACAGGATGTCCTCTTTCACCACTTCTATTTAACATAGTTCTTGAAACACTGGCCAGAGAAATTAGACAAAAGAAATTAAAGGGATACACATAGTAATAATTTGAGTTCTTCTTTTCCTATTTGCTGATGATATGATTCTATACCTAGAAGACCCAAAAAAAATTCTACCAGCAAACTTCTAGAATTAGTAAATGAATTCAGCAAAGTAGCAAGATATAAAATCAACATCATAAATCAAAGGCATTCCTGTATATCAGTGACAAATCCTCAGAAAGAGAAACTAGGAAAACTACCCCACTTACAATAGCCTCAAAAAAATAAAATAAAATACTCGGTAATCAACTTAATGAAAGAGATGAAATATCTACACAATGAAAACTATAGAACCCTAAAGAAAGAAGTCAAAGACCTTAGAAGATGGAAAGATCTACCTTGCTCCTGTTTCAGGAGAATTAATATTATCAAAATGACCATACTACCAAAAGCACTGAACAGATTTAATGCAATTCCAATCAAAATCCCAATGGCATTCCTCATATAACTAGAAAAAGCAGTCATGAAATTCATCTGGAAAAGTAAGAGATCAAGAATAGCTAAAGCAATCCTTAGCAGGAAGAGGGAAGCAGGTAGCATCACTATACAGACCTTAAAACATACTACAGAGCAATAGTAACAAAAACAGCATGGTATTGGCACCAAAACATACTGGTAGACCAATGGTACAGAATAGAGGACACAGAGACTAACCCACAAAATTACAATTATCTTATATTAGACAAAGGTGCCAAAAACATGCATTGGAGAAAAAAATAGCCTCTTCAACAAACAGTGTTGGGAAAATTGGAAATCCATATGCAACAAAATGAAATTAAACCCCTATCTTTCACCACGCACAAAACTCAACTTAAAATGGATCAAGGACCTAAGAATAAAACCAGAGATCCTCTGTCTAATAGAATAAAAAGTAAGCCCTAATCTCCATCATGTGGGATTAGGCCCCAACTTCCTTAATAAGACTCCTATAGCACAAGAAATAAAATCAAGAATCGATAAATGCGATGGATTCAAACTAAAAAGTTTCTTCTCAGTAAAATAAACAATGAGGTGAAGAGAGAGCCTACATCTTGGAAGTAAATCTTTACCCCTCACACATCAGATAGAGCACTAATCTCTAGAGTATATAAAGAACTCAAAAAGTTCAACACCAAAAAAACCAATAACCCAATCAATAAATGGGCCAAGGACCTAAACAGACACTTCTCAGAAAATTATATATAATCAATCAACAAATATATGAAAAAATATTCATCATCGCTAGCAATTAGAGAAATGCAAATCAAAACTACTTTAAGATTTCAACTCACTCCAGTCAGAATGGTGGCTATTATGAAGACAAACAACAATAAGTGTTGGTGAGGATGTGGGGAAATAGGTACACTCATACACTGCTGGTGGGACCAAATTGGTGCAGCCAATGGAGATTCCTTGGAAAACTGGGAATGAAACCACCATTTGACCCAGCTATCCCTCTGCTTGGTCTATACACAAAGGACTTAAAAACAGCATACTCTAGGGACACAGCCACATCAATGTTTATAACAGCACAATTCACAATAGTTAAATTGTGGAACCAACCTAGATGTCCTTCAGTAGATGAATTTATTTTAAAAATGCAGCATATATTATCAAAATTACACAATAGAATATTACTCAGCAATAAAAGAGAATAAAATCATGGCCTTTGCAGGTAAGTGGTTGGAGCTGAAGAAGGTAATGCTAAGTAAAGTTAGCCAATCCCCAAAAAACAAATGCTGAATGTTCTCTCTGATATAAGGAGGCTGACTCATAGTGGGGTAGGGAGGGAGAGCATGGGAGGAATAGAGGAAACTCTAGATAGGGCAGAGGGGTGGGAGGAAAAGGGAGAGGGCATGGAGTTAGAAATGATGGTGGAATGTGATGGTCATCATTATCCAAAATACAAATATGAAGACACAAATTGGTATGAATATACTTTGTATACAACCAGAGATATGAAAAAAATGTACTTTATATGTGTAATAAGAATTGTAATGCATTCCACTGTCATTTATAAATTTTTTAAAAATTAAAAAAAATGAAATAAAATAAATTACACTGGTACCTGGAGGAAGTAAACAGGTGAGTTTTCTGTATTTATGGTTAGAGCATTTCAGGAAGAATGAAAAATAAGTATAAGCTATCAGATAGGGCTGACAGCAGGGGATGAAAATTTTATCACCAGGTAGGTATGGAAATCCAGTGCTGAAGAGGTGCCAAGCAGTTTTATTTAGACTTCTTTGTAATTATTTACTTTTCAGAAAGAAAACAGTTTTAAATATCACTTGTGTAATTAAAATTTTATTTTTCTGTAAATTTAAGGAACCCATACTGGAGATGCCTAGCAAATAAATGTCTGTACTTTGATATAACAGTCTGGTATACCCTAGTGTTCTTAATCAAAGTGCTCTTAACCAAAATGCTCTGGAACACACCTCTGGTTCCTATAATAAGAGGATGAATATGTAAATCATGGTAAGTAGCACCTGAAGTGAGATATTTTAATTTAAGGTCTGAGACTCTGATGCTTTTGATATGTAGAATAGGTCTCCAACAGGCATAGAAGATTTTAGAACCTAAATCCTGCTGAAGGATAAGTACTTAACACTCTTTCTCCCACATATTTGTGTTCATCCGCTGTTCTACATAAAAACTGGCATTCCCTTGGCCATAGATGCTGTGACTTGTGCTGTGTGCTGTTCAGAAGGGTAAAGAAAAGATAAAGCACTTAAATAATTAACTTCCAAGGATGGGATCTTGGTTAATGGTCTCTAATAGCAGATATCTCGCCTGTTGGCAAATATGCACACCAACCTCACCACCACCACCACCTTGCTCTACTCCTATTTGTTAGCAAAGAGGAAATCTGCAATAATTTAGCAAGCTCAAAAGGGGGGGATGACCCTTATTTTATCACAGTGTAGGCATTAATGGTTTTCTGCACTGAAAGCTGGCAGTAGGTAAGTCAGAATTCTTTGTTGTAGCAAAAATAATCCCTCCCTAAAAAAAAAAAAAAAATCTAATTAAGCATAGAAAGAACTTACGTATTAGAAGGCTACTGGTTAGTCCTCATACTCTCTAGGAGGCTCAGAGTTTGGAAAGCCCATCTCAGATTCTGCAGCAAAACTGGCCACACACATGCCATCATAGCCACTCCTGGGCACTGGCACTGCTACTGGCATTGCCCACACCCCAGTCTCCAGGCATCTCATGATGCTAGTAAATCCCACAGGATGGCTGCCCTTGGGAACAGACTGCAGCTGCAACCTCTTTCCACTCTCACTGGGGGATTCTATTTTAAAAATTCCTTAACAGCATTCTCAGTAAAAAGAAAATTAATATTTTACTTAGAGAAAACAAATTTTCATATAGGTTTGAAAATAGTGCAACAAACAAGAGAAAATTAGTGCAGGAGAAAATATGTGCATGGTTGGCCGCAGAGAGCCAGGCCCAATTCATGCGTCCCTCAAGCACCAAAGTAGTAGTTCCTACAGAACCATCTCCAGGACATTCCTCCTCCACACTGAAACAAAACCACCATTCAGTGCAGAACCTGGGTCTTCCCTCAAACCGCCCTCTCCTGTGAATAAGCAGCATGCCAAGTGGAATACAAAGTTGGCATAAATGCTATCATTATTTAACATTGACCAGACACTGTTTTAGTCACTAAATCTTTAGTACTACAGTTATAATTCCTGCTTCGTGGATTATGAGAAAAACTTCATGAATCTATTTCTAATTAATATTTCTATGTAAAACTTAGCTACAAAATCTCAGGGATGAAAATCAATAGAACTATGCATTTAGTTTTATGAAAGTGTCATTAATATTTCAGCAAAAACTTTGCTAGTGATTCTTTCTACAAGATTATACTGGCTTTTAATTATAATAGCATGTGATGACATCTAGTGGCTAATGGGCATATTTGAAGTACCCAACTTGATTTAAAAAAAAAAAAAAAAAAGAAGAAGAAGAAGATTATCTGTTCCTTGCAAGTTTAGTAAGACTCACCTCAAGTTACCTGGGGCTGGGTTTGTGTGTTTGTGTGAGTGAAGATTATTCAGGGAAATGAGCACATGCATGGAGAGATAAAGATTTTCAACCTTTCATTCAAAGGTTGAAAATATTACAGCATGCATTTGCTATAATAGTTACAGATCTATTCAAATTTTCTGTTCATTTTTAAATTAGCAGGTAAGTTACATTTTTTTGCAGACATATGACCATTTATTCCCTGTAGCCAGAGTCTTCCTATTGTGTTTAATATGTATTTGATCTGTAGATTTATATCCATGACCTTTTCCCATCCCTAATAATGTTAAAGTTCAACATTTCTCTACATCACTTTTGCCAGAAAGAATTACTTAACATAATATCCTTAAGTTTTTTCCACTTTGTGTCTTGTTTATCTATATAGTATCAATATATTTCTTAGAAATATTGAACCCTCAGTCCTTAACAACTGTTGTCTATTTAAAAAGCTGGAACCATTTATTTAGTGTAAAAATAAAAAGAGCTAAATTTAAGATTTAAAAATTCAGAACTCTAACTCAAGGGTGCAAAAATTTTCCATTTTCTAAAGTAAATTTATTTTCTTTATCAGTAAAGTTAGATTTACTAAGAAAGAAGCCAGTGAGACATAGCCACAATACAATTTGAGATATGTGGTCCCAGGAAGACTACAGAATTTTGGGTGGGTGGGTGGGTGGGTGGGTGAGTGAGTGAGTGAGTGAGTGAGTGAGTGTGTGTGTGTGTGTGTGTGTGTGTGTGTGTGTGCGCGCGCGCGCGCGCGCGCATGAGTGACTACCTGTAACTAATCAACATAGAAAATCCTTCTCCCTCCCAATTCCCACTTCCAGGCTTGGCCTGGGGCAGGAAGCACAGTCCCTGCTTAGTAACTAGTCTTTTTTTTTTTTTATTGTTGGTCGTTCAAAACATTACATAGTTCTTAATACATCATATTTCACAGTTTGACTCAAGTGATACAGTAACTAGTCTTTAACCCCTCAGAAAGGAAGATTCTGTGCTACTCAGGCTTCCTTTCCTCCTGTGGTACTAGGAATCTTTATTTAATCCCAGAAAAGGGGAAAACTTTCTACTTGTCCTCAAAAATCTCTCTGAAGTTCAAATGCTTACATCAGAACATAAAAGTCAATACTTGCATTTTGTTCCTATTGGTTTTGCTCTCTGCGGGTTTTGTGTTATCCCTCCCTGAGGGGGTGAATGTTGCAAGCCTGGCTGCCCAAAAGTGGGGGTGGCAGAAAATGGAGAGGGAGGAGGAAAAGAAATTTCCAGTGAAATGATGTGTTGTGCCTACTCGGATCTCTTCAGAAGCAAGTCTCCGAAGCTGACTGGTAAATGTATTAGCTTGAACCACATAAGATAATCAACATGCTCCCTTTTTTTTTTTTTTTTTTGCTTTATAAAATGACAGGTTCAACCTAATATAAAGTATTATAATGAGTCAATTCATTTAGGTTAACATATTTTCTTTTTATAAAAATGAAAGATTATTCTGAATCTGTATTTCTCTGCCAAGAAGGTAATAGTTCCCTCATGAAGCTATTCTAGGGTATTAGGGTCAGAAACTCATCATTATCAATGAATTGTACATTTCATAGTCCTCATTTGGAAAAGTTTGGATATCTAGGAGGTGGCGCCATGTGCTTTGGGGTTTGAAAGTATATGCACATTGGAGCTGGACAGACTGGGTTCTAGTAGCGCAATTCACCACTTGCTAGCTATGTGACCTTTCTGTGCTTCCGTTTTTAAGGTACAGAATGAGGATATTAATAATGTTCGTCTTATATTATGAGCAGTGAGTGAGCTAGTATTTGTAAAACTCACAGATCAGTGCTTGGTCTATTCTCATGTGACTATTTACTGTTATTGGATATCATGGGTTGAATTTTGCCGCCACCCATGCCCAAATTTATATGTTGAAGGCAAATTTATATAGAGAGAAGGAAGTCTGTGGTTTTCTGGGACTGGCAAATGTAAATGTGGACATGTGGGATATTTTGAGAGTGGTGGTTATATTCTAACTTGAATTGTGGTGGTGGCTGCATAATTCTATATATTTACTAACATCACTAAATTTTACAATAAAGTGGCTGAAGTTTATGGTCTATAAATAACTTCAAGAAAGCTGTTAATAACTTGATCACTTTTAACGGAAATGTATAGCTATATGCTTTGTATTTTGACAGTCAGCAACATGGAGCTGGCAAACATTGGGAGGCAAATGGAGAAACAGCTCTAAAAAGAGCTGTTGCTATAGTGCCGCTGATTACCATCTTTAACATCCCATTTCCCTTCTATTAGCAAAAGTGTCGTCCTTGCCATGGAAACATTCCTAGTGTTTGATTACGTGCGTGACTTTAGTTTGTTTTATAGTCTTCATCTAAGGTAGAGCTGATTAATCCCTTAACAGGACCACTTGCCTAATGTTCAGACAGCTCGAACTACATTTTACGTACAGGATATTGCCATTTAAGAAAGGATTATTTACTGTGACAAATCTTATATGGGAAATGAAGCAAAATTTAACTAGGAAAAGGTTTTCCATGCCCGAGTCAGATGTGTATTGCAAGAAGGGAAAACAAACTTCCCTCTAGAGTGGTTTGAATTATTCACAGTCTCTGACGTGATTTCAACATAATCCAACACAAATGCCGCCAGCATCGTCTTTGCCAATTCTGGTGAATGTTACAATGACCCTCTCCACTGTTCAGGGAAGAATCCTTTCCCTTTCCAGACCTCGTGGGCTCCCTGCTCAAAGCACCCGAACTCCCTGTGAAAACTGAGTCACTTAAAAGAGGACTCATATTAATTAAGTCAGTTTCCTACAACTCTCTGAAAGTCCCTTTGGGTCCTTTCTTGGAGCAAACTTTTAACAACCAAATTAATTCAGTCTAAAAGGCCTTTAACACTTTTACTGCTTCTCTAGCAATGTCACGTATTCCTTTTCTAATGTTACCTTGCATAATGATATCTTAGTTGCTTTCTCTAGTCTACTCTTCTCTGACCAATCAATATTCAATGTTCTTCTCTACTAATGAGACTCACTATTCTTAAGAGCAGAGACAACATCTTTATTTACCTTCAAACATCCTGCACATGAAACTGTTAAATCTTGCCCATCTTTCAAGGACCCTGCCAGGGCTACCCCTTCCATAATTTATATCTAATATCACCAACCAGATATAATTTCTTAGCCCTTGTAGGTCCTCTACAGATGATAAAACTTCAGCTACATTGTGTTCTCTTTATTATATAGTAATGTATTTACCTATCTTATTTCTTGCTACACTGTCAGTTTGTGACAATAACAGGTATATTATACTATCTTGTGTTCTCCGTTCTGCCCCAAACCCCAACCTACCCAATATCAATCTCAGAATTGCAATGTGCTCAGTCATATCAATTAAATCAAATAGAAATGCTTAGGCCATTCTTATCTATAACAACACTACCCAAGTATGACATCAATTCCAATGGCAGCAACAGTGACAGGCCTTATTTGGTTTATTTGTGTAAGGAGCAAGAAGCATTTATAATCAATGGACGGAACTTCTCTACACAAATTTTGAAGAGAATGCACCTCTTCTTCCAATCCCACTTTCCCAAAATATCTACAAATTTACAAATCTCTCATTATTGCAAGTGTTCATCTGCATCTGGAGTGATTTGTAAAATACTTTACCTTCTGATACACAAGGCAGTGGTACAGTAAATAAGATATTCCTCCTTTGTATTCACATAGACCCATTTCTGAATGAGGTAGTTCTGTTGCAGGATCTAAACATACTGATTACCCTATGTGAGGTTTAGATTCCTTACCACTAATATGAAGATCAAAGTAACGAACTCCTGTGATTATTGGGAAGATTACATGAGAAAATGTGTTAAGGCACTCTTGACAGTACCTGTAATAATAATAATAATTTATTGCACCTACTGAGGACTACACACTATTTTTTTCTGAGGACCTAACAATGAATGAGACAGACAAGGAAAGACAAACAGTTTAAAATCTAGTGGAAAAGACAGATAATTCAACATGCAAATGTAGCTTCCTGTGATAAATAGTAATGCAGAAGTACAGAGGGCTTTACAAATGAGGCACAACAATGAAATTAGAATGTTTCACTTTTATAAATTGCCACAGTCTGGCTGGGCACAATTCAGGAGCCACTTGTCAAAAGAAACTAACTTTATTTTTAGAACTACAAACGCCAAGCAAAACAGCTCCTCAGGAAAAACCCTCAGAGCCCAACTGCCACCACCGGCTTCCACAAGCCTCTCACTCCCACACCAACAACCACCTCCCCCAATCCTCCTGCTCTTGAGGCCGATTGGCTAGGTCA
Organism: Urocitellus parryii; assembly: GCF_045843805.1. Lineage (NCBI taxonomy): Eukaryota > Metazoa > Chordata > Mammalia > Rodentia > Sciuridae > Urocitellus > Urocitellus parryii. The sequence continues at coordinate 124,026,920 of NC_135539.1, read as the reverse complement.
CGTGGGCGGAGCCAAAGAAGTCCCCCAATGAGCAGTTCCATAGTCTGAAGGGCAGGGAAACAGCCCAATGAACATGACCGCAGAGGAGCCAATCAGCTAGATGTTGCTGGGGCCACTGTGAGCCAATCATCAGCCGGCAGCTGGAAGTTTGTTGGGGCCCCTTTGGCTGTGGCTCTCAACAATAAATTCTAAACCTTGATATTCACAAAGTATAGTCATTATTAACAATAAAATCTATTTGATGATCTGGTGCTGACATAGTCCACAAGCACAGACATGTGGATTCTAAAGGAATCAAATCTATAGGCAGATATTCATTCCTTAGCTATACAGAAGAGCCTCTGGATAAATAAAAATCAATACATGTGTCATGAATTTGCATATTTTCCTATTTTGGGTAATAACAAGACTATGTGAAGCAACAGGGACTGATTAGTAGTTTCTGCAGAGCAGATGCCCATGGTGTGTTTCTTCATTTTCTAAAATAGCATGCTAATTTTAAAAGGCAATATAATAAAAGACATACAGGGTTGTGAATGGAAAAATTTCAAAGCTCACAAGACCTATTTTTCATTATAAGTGGCCTCTGGGGAGTGATGAGAAACCAGCAGGCCACTTGTCAAACAGGAACCTGTGGGCAATTTTTACACTCGGGTTTACTTGCAGCAATCTTAGCAGACCACGAACATGACAGCAGGTGGATAACATGAGCTTAGGTAAATGAAGTCTAATGTCTTTGCTGCTTAACATGAACAACAATGGTAACAGAGGCCTTGAGTTGATTTCCGGGTGCCATGCCCTCTGTCTCTGAACAGAGTTAGCAAACAGCTTCAAAGGTGGGACACCAAGTCCAAAAGCCCTTCCTCAGATTGTCATCGATTATGCTCTTCTTATCTCCACTCTGCTGTTCTCTGCACCCAGGGGAGGGAGGAATATGGGTGTTTTAACTATTTTCTCCCTTCCATTTAAATTCTGAATATCTTGGGCAAGTACAACTTAGGAAAACCTTTTATTAGATGTCCTTTGATTTCTGGTCAGTTCTGCTTAAGGTGATTTAAAATACTGCCTTGTTTTATAATCAATATACTTTGAGTATGTCTTCCAGAGAGTTGGCAAATATGCATGAGTTGCCATTTTATTTCCATGAAAGTAGCAATCTTGTGTTTTTCCCTTTCCTCCTGCTTGGTTTCTTTGTGGGTGACTACATTATCCAACTGCGAGAGATGATCATGCAGAGTAAATTAAGTTTTCAAAGTCACCAACTAGAAATAAAATCGTGAAGTATCATCAACTAATTGAAATAATACAAAGGAAAATATCTTTTTAATTGATTTTCCTCGGCTTATTGACAACCATGATATACGTATACAGAAAGTCATCTCTGAAGTATCAACATAGGACTATTACTGGATTCATAGTGCTCATTAAGACTATAGGTTGTAAAATAAATACCCTTGTAATTGCTCAAATAGAAAAGCTCCCCTAACTGAGCCAGAAGCTGCTCTGAGATAAATAGTTGCCAGAAACTGCTGGAGGGTTGAAGAAATCTTAAAGCCTATCTCGTTAAGAACCATGTGACACTGTCTCAATTTCCTCTTCTGAAAAAGAAAATAGGAAGATAATAAGAACTGCTTCTCGAGATTGTTGAAAGGGTTGGGCATAGCTGCTAGTTCGCTGTGCACATTGCAGATACTAATGGTGGCTGTTCTCATTATTACTCTGATTAATAAAGACTCCATCACACCCTTGGAGACATCTGTAGTATAGAATGCCTCAAACCGCCTTGAGGAACCTGTCTGGAAGTCATCAGGAGAAGCCCTGATCCAGCTGTGGACCTGGTCACTAAAGGGCTCCACACACTTGGTTGGGCCTTTCATTAGCCTTCTCTTGCCATTTCGTCATTTAAATCTTTGAGTCAACTCAAATTGTTTGCAACAGCCCATAAGCTCACAGAATATCATTTTTATGAATTCTTTAGATTCAACAGGACTCGTGTCCGATATCTGAGAGATGCAATATCTGAGACACCAAATATCCCCATTCTTAAATTTCTGAGCAAATAACTAGATAATGCATCGAGCGTTTGTGGGATGGTGGTTTACTACATTTGCCACATCTCCTAGAGAACTGCCAACTCGAACACTTCAACTCTTAAACACTCCTAGCCTACTCTTCCAGACCTCAAATTTGTAGTTTCTGCACAGCAGAAACTTTCTGTTGAAAGGAGCAGGCTACTGTACTGATTGATAAAGAACTTATCTCCTAGGGGCACAGAGCACTGGACAGATGCTATCATATAATAACTATCTGTTTGAAAGCAGCTAGTAAGAAAAATCATTGATAAGTGATCTAAAACACTGAAAGTCAAGTGACTTACTCTCCCAGCACCAGTGAGCACAGGAAAATGTAACCCTCTGAGTTCTATGTATTCATCAGATTTCTTAATCTGGTCAACTGCCACTGCCCAAGCAACTTTGATAACCCCTGTATGGCTTTCTCACCTGGCTGCTGTTACTGGGCTTGTCCTAAGACCCCGGGGCCCCTCACCACCTCCACTAGGTGAGATTCAGTGCTGTCCTTTGTTCTACCCAGAACATCACTATCAGCCACACTACATGGCCTCTCTACTCTGCAACTTCACATCAAATGCCCTCCTGACATTTCACACAATAAAAATGTATTCAACTGATTGAAATGACTTTTCTCTAAACCCTGTAATAAGAGAATAGAATTTCCCACAACACAAATTGGAGTATCCACAAAATTTGCTTTCTGATATCTCTCCCCTGACCTTTTATGTTTCCTTTCAGAAATATTAAATAATTTGTGAAACCCAATGCACAGTGAAAATTAAGGTGCCCTTTATTAACAAAAAAAATTTAGTAATTTTAAGGTAGCAACAAAAGCATACTGAAACCAACTTCTGAGCTCTATCCAAAAATTATACATGCCACATGTTTATGGAGCCACACCAGTGTCTCTTCCTCCTGAGTCCTAAACTCCTCTACAGTTATATACTTAGTTTGTCTTCATCAGCCAGGAAAAAAATAACCAGAAATAATTTCCAATTATTTTTCACCAGTCCTTTGGTTCCAGAGGTTTATATTATAGACTATTGACGTTTTCTAGTTTTTTCCTCAGGAGCCGACTGTCAACAAATGAATTCACCAAACTAATTATTACACGTGTTACCTGGGGAGTCTAATTCTCACATTCCCATTCAAGTACGACTTCTAAAATCGAAGCTGCATTTTTATGAACTAGTCCATTACTAACTGGCCAGGGGAACTCTGTGCCTGTGGACAGTGTGAATCTCAATCTCTCAAATAACCTTGCATCTGATCCACTTAGAAATAGGACTTCACCCAGGACAAAGATTCTTCAGCAGAACAATTGGTTTCTTTTCTCCAGGATGACGGACAAAATTTTTCATTTTTTCAGTATCTGGAACCAAAAGCACATCTGTAGGTTAAGAGACACTCTACCAGTTAGCAGAGGCTACATCCTGAATCAATAAGCTACAGCCTAAAAATAAAGCCACGTGGTCATTTTGGAACAGTGTTTGACTTAAAACAGACCTAAGTGGAATATTCCTTAATTACCACTGTTGTGCAACATTTTTCTGACCCCCTTTTCTCAGGCATGTTTAATTCTCAAGGGTATTTCTAGGCATTGTGTTTAAGCAATATAAATCTGTTTCCAATCTGCAGATAATATCATTCGTCCTACCAAACAACCCTGGCCCATGGCAGAGAATTAAAATAAAATTAGAAATACATTGTTAAGTATGTTATTGTTTATATTACCAGATATAACTAGTATTTTGAATTGCTAGAGTTATTTAGAAAAGTTTGAGTGTCTTTCACTTTCATCAAATTCAGATGTATTTTGCTATATAGCCTATTTTTAAAATACTAATCATAAACTAAATCAGAACTTAAAGAGAAATCCACCAAGGAAATTATTTTTGTATGAGTATACTATAATTATCCACAATAGTAGAATTTTATTAATACATATTTTTATACGCATAGAATATAACAATATAGTTTGGTCAATTTTGTGCCCAAGGACCTCCCTGTTCCTTCCCTCTGGTTCCCTCTCTCTGTTCTGCTGGTCTCTCTTCTATTTTCATGAGATTCTCCCTACTCCTCCCAACCCCACTAAAGAAATCTTTTGCAAAATAAATCTTTGTTTTTCAATAATAATCATCATCCCTTAAACTATATTTTCTGTCAGGTGTTTTATTATAGTCCAATAGTAGGCAGCATGAATTATGTTCCCTTTAAGATAGATACCCAAATTTACTCATCTGAGCCAAATAAATGATTTACAAGCAGAACAGTCATTCAACTCAGTAGAGATCATGTTAATAACACTCAAGTGGACAAGGCATGGCCATCAAATGGAATAAATTAATTATGATGAATATAATACAGTCAGAATGGGCAGAATCCATGTCACCACAGAACTGTTATCACTTGTCTTTCTGGTAAAGAGAGGAGAATAGACATATTGACACGTGGAAAGATAAGACTTCTATGATTCTTTGACTTTCACCCAGAAGTCAAACAGAATGTGAATGAGAGATTTGAACATCATGGCCAAAGTGCCAAGTTCTCAGGGTTGGGCTGTCTGGGCTTATCTTCAGCTCTGCCACAACTTCTGTGTTCTCCAAGGCAATGCAGTTTCTTTTCTTCAATTAAATGAAAACTTTGAACTGGATTATCTAAATTTTCTTTAAATTCTAAATGTTGGTGATGACATTTTTACTTAAAAAGGGATAAACAAAAGCAGTTTCTGGTACGAAATCTTCTACTTTCAACACAGACAACGAATATTTAAACATAAAAATATCTCCCTTATTGTTAAAGCTGCCTTCACAAAAATGTTCAGCAAAGAATTCAGGATAGCAAACTACTGATATAAATTTCACATTTCTACTTACCTTCTGCCTACTCCCTTGAAAAAGCAATAAGATGGGAAAAATCCCCACTGATGGGGTTGGGGGCTGAGGGGCATGGAATATCATTTTCCTGAATTACTCAGGAAAATTGGAATTTTTCAAAAAAGGTAAATAAGTTTCATGTTTTATTAGATATAATTTTCTGCAGTGTTTGAAGACATGTTTGAGAAAAATTAAAGTTTGTGTTTAATAACCTTCCGTATTTTTCCCAAGAATGAGAATTTCTCAAAAAAAAACCCTCATACCTCTGTGTTCCCATTGTTCTATTCCCATTATTCTCTTTTTCTCAGCTTCATCTATTTAAAAAATAATCACTCCATAATCTCTGCTGGTTTCATGCTGTACATTCAGAATGTCTTACATGGTTCTGGCCCTCCAGGGTCATCCCTGTTATAATTATAATCCCTCTTCATTCTCCTTTGGATATAATTTTCTGTGAGCAAACTTACTGTTCTTTCATATAAAAATGTCTTAAGAATACTTTTTTTGTATTAAAAAAAGCATTTATTTGATGTACTAGTTTTAGAGTTACTAAAGCAACTCCCCAAATATTCAAATTTCAGGAAGAAAAAAATTATGTACTTTTTTTAAAAAATGAAAGAAAGTATATTACAGTAGGTTTCTACAGTTTCCAGGATTGAGATATTTCTTCAAATTCTTTGCCTTTACTAAGAATTAAAGTTGTTTGTCCAGCCTTATTTGTATATCATGTCCTTCCAGAGGTTGTAAGATATAGTTTTTTTTCTTTTAGATCCCAAAGATAAACATTTACTCTGTTTCACTCTAGTTCCTTATTTGACAAGAGTCACAAGGGCTCCATTGTTCAAATTTGCATGCTTTATGAAAATATATATTTGTGTAAATTATACTTACAAAGCTTAGTATTTCCACTATGCATAGTTAGCAAGTCTACTAATGATAGGTTAGTAAAAGTTACAGTAAAGAGGTAGGACTAACCCTGAGGATGATATGAGACATAGGAAAACATAACAATATACACCATCTTCCCAAACTCCATTCCATAATTTTTATGTAAGTGAAAAATGGTTAAAAAGAAAATTAAGAGTAGTTTTATTTGGGATGAATCTTACTAGAAAGGGAATGCATTCATTCATTCTTCCAATATTTATTGAGTACCTACTATGCTAGACTCAAAGCTGTGTCCACATAAGCAGTTGAAATATGCATGAGAAAAGTGGGAAATTCCTTTTGGTCAAGGAGAGATAAGAAATACAGGCTAATCCAGAGTTGTAGACTCCTTTAGGCCTCACCACCAGCTGGTGGGTGTACCTATTCTTCTCAAATTACCCTTTTCCTCTGAGTCACAACCTAGCCATCTACTTTCCTGAGTCACTGGAGACCATCCATGAATGGGTGGGATGCAGGTGTATCTGTCACCATTCACCACTGCCCTGGGGACAGATCTGTTTAAAGATTAAGTCAACATTTTCTTTTTTAAGTAATGATCTGCAGAAAAGTCATCCCAAACTCTCTGATAAAGGAGGGAAAAAAAAGGCAGGAAATGTGGCAAAAGTCTGTTCTGCTTTGTTCTCTTTTGGACACAGTAAAAAGGAATGGACTTATATGTAGAATAAGGACTGTATTTTGATTAGGTGATTTGAAACCCAACATACCTCAGCTTTGCACTTGCATACTTCTAAATAGAGGCATCCCTCACTTAAAAAAGCTAATAATGTGCTGTCCCTCCACGGCTGACAAGGAAATGCTGAAGTCCCAAATTCCTTGATATTTCATTGCACTTGCTTTTTATCTAAAAATATATAGCATTCTTTCACACAAAATAAAACACAGAGCAGAGGAGGCAAGACATATCTTGAAAGATCTCTCCACTAGATACTTGGAAATTCTAGGGGGAAAAGGAACAATATCACCCTTTAAATGCATAGTCAAACTTGCAAAAAAAAAAAAAAAAGTAAGAGAAACCTAAAAAAGAGAGAGAGAGAGAGAGAGAGAGAAACACCAAAGGGAATCCTAAACCAGAATAACAACCTAGCATTTACTGCAGCCGAGATCAACATTTACAATTCTTAGTTATCTAGAGTTCTTGTTTGCATGTCGGAAAACATGATGTCAGGTTGTCATAAACTGAGCCAGAGACCCTTAAACTTCCCCAGCTTCAGTGAAAGAGTAGACAGGAAAAAACTAGTTATCTGTACCAACTGTTGACAAAGAAATATCTTTCAGCACAATACCAGACCTGGGCTTTCCTGGGTTTCTAATTTAAATTTACCTTACCTGTGTGATCCAGGAAGCCAAGGCAAGAAAATAACATATCAGTCCAGCGTGGTACCTGGTAGCACCCAGGCCACCTGAAAAATCAATGCTAATCTTCTTCAAAGACTTGCACCCTCAACCCAATCCTCAGAACACCCCACAGTTTAAACAATGTGAATGTTACCAAAAAAAAAAAAAAACTTAATAGACCTACAAGTAGACCTACAAATACACATAGAATGTTATTAAAAAAAACTAATAAATCAGTCCAAATTAAGTGACTAAGGTTTTGGTTTTTTCCCATGAAAAGAACATCACTTTTCTAACTCTGTTACTGTTGCCTTAAATACATCAGAGGAAAAAAACTGAAACCCTAACTAGATCCCTTGAAATCTTGTTGGAAAGGATATAGAGGTCTACTAAGTGCATGGGAGAAAATGGAAACTAGGTAGGATCCTTGTTCCATGCTGGAGATCTGAAACCTCAGAGTATTACAGTACCGACTTCCTGGGAGGGCCACAAGAATGTTTTAGAGCAACTGCCAAAGGAAATGAAGGATGATAGGGAGTTAGTGAATAATCCTTATAGAATGGCAGGATTTATAATTAAAAGCAAGTCATTTGAGTAAATGCAGACAAAACTGGTTGATAGCTATAATTGCTATTTAAGCACATTTTTTGCTGTCAACAGTGTTGAGCACCCAGTAATCTAATTTACATTACCACTATTTTGGGTTCCCACAAACCAGAAGCCCATGTTACATTGTTTCAACGGGGCATCCAGCCAGAGGGGACAAGGACAGAAGATGGGTCAAGTTTTGGGTTGTAGAGCTTTAGCCACTCTTACCATGTGGGTACCCAGTCTGCAAAGACAGGCAGAGGTTGTTCTGCAAACATAACACCTGGGAAGAAGACCCAAAAGGAGGGATCTGTAAACAGAAAGTCCAGCAGACACAGACCTAGAGTTCAAGGAAAGCAGGAGCTTATTCTCATCTTCCTCCCACACTGACACATTTCAACTGGATACATTTCACCAAAATTCACCAGTGTCTAACAACTGATCTTGCTTCTAGAATATATTGAAAAATGCCATCCTATGAGCAAAGGGCAACAACCATATGATATCAAGAGAATGTGCTGTAAACATCAGGCCAATTTCACAAGTAACCAAAAACCACCTAGTAGCGACACTAGGAGGAGATATAAATGGCAGATCCTAATTTCTAATATTTCATTATTCTGTTCTTGTGAAATTCATGTGGGATTTTAAACATATAAAATATTAAATATTCTTTAATTGTGAGCAATTGAAGTTTTATTATTTTGGAATTGGCTGAAATAGAAATAGAGGGAAAGTGTTCAAGGGTAAGTGGATTGTAATTTATTAGAAAAATGGAATCTTCAAATAGAGGGTATTCCCAAGCCACACTAGCAAATACATAAGGATCCTGTTCCATTCCCTAACCCCACATCCCTGAATCAGTCCTATTCAGCTGTATACCAAGGACCACATTGCTCTGACTCCATTAACTGGACTTTATCTCTGTCTCAGGGAAACCAAAAATGCTTAGAAATTTGCTACAAGCTGGGTGCAGTGGCGCTCTCCTGTAATACCATTGACTGAGGAGGCGGAGGCAGGAGGATTACAAGTTCAAAGCCAGCCTCAGCAACTTAGTGAGATTGTATCTCAAAATTTAAAAATAAATAAATAAAAGAACTTGGGATATAACTCCGTGAAAAAGTGACCCTAGGTTTGATCAGAAGGAAGGGCCGGGGAGGCACAAGCATCTACACCTTGTACTAGAATGTCCCAGGACTACCTTCTGCCTACCCCCTGAAACTCATTGGTCCACAGTTTCTTTGTTTCTGAGCCCTTTTTGATATTCAGTATTTATTCTGTAGGAAGATGTTCATGATTAATGTCATCTGTAGGCTTTGCAACTTTTACTCCTATAGGGTATAACTTCCAGAATTTCCCTGCTAGCTCCTTGCTTCCAACCCATGAGAAGGAGGAAACACTCCTGAATCCCAAGAAACAAATCATCTTGGGGGCAGAGGAGATTTAACAACTAGATTGGAGATTTCCTGGAAAGATCCATCATCACAGCATCCATCTTTTCTGAGATGCAGACGGAACTTGGACAACCAGCAACTAGTGAAAATGGGCCCTATCAGAAAACAATACAGATCCAACTGAATTGTCCAAACCCTGCTCTTACTTCCCACAACATGGCCACAGCTACTCAACTTCTGGCTTTCTCATTTGCCTTATTCTGGTTTCTTATCTCTTAGGTTTGACAAATTCAATTTCCCTGGGTTTGAGCCTCAAAATCCTTAAATATAAATAATAATGTTCTACTTCATCAGTCTCCTAAATATTTTAAGAAACATCCCATCAAACACTTTTTGATCTTTCCTATTTTATTCTGGAACCCCCACCACACACACACACACACACACACACGGTTGGTTTAGATAATCTCACCATATTTTACATTCATTAGAGCTCATTTGAAGCACTATGCTCAGTCTAGATTTTAACAGGGATTTTAGCTGAAGAATGATGCAAAGTGCCAAAACTCCCATAGAGGACCAGTGAGAGGACCTAGAAAGGTCTGACCAGAATTTTTTTTTTAAACAAATCCTTAGTCATTTGATTATTCTAAACAGGTTGATTTTAATATTTTAACAATTCAATAGCAAGTGTTTGCAGTGGGAGTTTTCTTATTTGTCCTCAGCTCTCTGTCTTTTCTAAAAGGGCATTTTACTTTAGGTCATACATTTTCTAAAACTAGAAACATGAATTCTTTGGGAAGACAAAGTTTTTGACTATTACGTTGAAGATCTCATGGGGAAGCTACAGCTTCCAGTCATCTGACAACTTCCTATGCTCCGATAATATTAGATAAAACCTCTTCATCAGCAATGCATCACAGGCCCACAGCACTATTTTTCATATTCAACAAAACTTCTCTTTGCATAGATATGTGTCTGTAAAAACAGAACATTCATACCGAGGCCAGAGTGCCATAGAAGGTAATTATAGAGCCAGGAAGGTCATTTTATGCCAGGAAAAATAAAATGCTGGGTGTCTCATGAAATTTCAGAACCCAGTTTCAAAAGGATCATAACCAAGAGGAAATAAAATTCAGCATGGTGGACCGCTCCACAGGATATATTTGTAAGTATGAAATTCTGTAAAATAGCTGATGAGTGCAACTATGTTGGCTTGTTAGAAATGACTCGAGGAGGCTGATGGTTGACTGCCACGAGTATGAGCAGGGGTATTTTTTTCCCAGGGAGAAAATAAACCGGTAACCCCAATTTAGACTTTCTATTCTTAAAACTTACAGTCACACATATAAAAAGGAATCTTAACTGAGCAATAGAGGAATATTACTGTTTGGGAGCACATTCCTTCATTTTATGTGGGTTTGTATGTATATGTGTGTATGTTTAGTTTAAATAAAGATATAAAATCAGAATTCAGAATTGCTGATTTTAAAAATTGCACATTGAAGTATGAGTTCCATCAATTTATTTGCTGTACTGATTCCAGGTGTGGATTCCAATAAGGTCTTGCTGAAGTATGGTTAACCTCGATTTTATTGAATTTCTTCATTGCTCCATGTTATGCCCATGTACAAAGTTTTTTTTTTTTTTTTTTTTTTTTAAAAGGTGGGAATTTTGTGTGCTATGACCAACAAAATCTTGCTAAAAAGTAAATTTCTCCAGATTTTTCTACATCTTGTGGAACATGTTACATCATAAAATAAAGGAACATAGTCAATATTTCTTTGCAGATGTATGGTATGAACAGAAAGAATTTACTGATTGCCTATCGGATTGTATTGAAATATTTAAGTATGTGAAAAGGCTTAAGATTCATAAAATTCATTTATGAATGAAATTCATATTTTATTTGATTTTTAGATTTAATTTAAACACTGAAAGAAATGTGAATCTGTTTTTGTATTTATCACCAATCCATTTACAACCACTTTAAGATTCTATTAATAAAATGTTATTTCTTTTAAATAATTACCAAGGGAAAACACTATCATTATGGAGATCTAAACTTGTTCTAAATGTTCTATGCGTAGATTGAGTTAAACTAGGCATGCATGTTTACAAAGTATTAAAAAATAAGAGCAAATTAAAACATCTTAAGATAAACATAAGACATTTAAATGAAGACAATGGAAAATAGAAATAAAATATATATTTGCATAGTTATGTATTAATCCATGAAATTAAAGTTCTTGATAAGGAGTCAACAAATCAAAAATGTAGAAGACCACAGTGCAGCATTTATAGAGTAGAAAAATTATTTACTTAAGACATAAAGCAGGGTATTTATAGAAATACTTGCCAAATGGATATTTTCTTCAGGAAGTTGGCACTAATCTTCCTTTAATTGGTTGTATTATTATTTTACTTTTAGATTAATGGAATGTTTCCATATGCCATTGCCACCAACATGAGAAAAAAGTGAACATCATTGATTTGAAGCTTGGTGAGTTTATTCATAATATAAACCAGTTCTACATTAAACCAGTATATGTCATTCTAAACTGGGAACTCTATTTGCCAGAGTAGAATTGTAGTTCTATGAGTATTTGAAATGAACTTTTATTTTTGCTTATATTTTGACTGAAGATATAATTTCACTAAAAATATTCTTATTTAAATTTGCCAAATAAAATGAAGTTCATTTTATCAATAGGCTCAATCAAATCCTTATCATGAAGTAGCTATATTTCTTTTTAAAAAATGTAAATTACCCTTTTTTGGAATTACCAAGAATATTTCTTAAAAGTTCTCAATTGCGAATGTGAGAGGGTTTGACTCTACCATTCTATATTTTGGTATAAATTATTAACTGAAATGTGTTACTTAATGATAAATATTGTTGGATGCAGGATTGTAGATATATGTTTAAATTCCTACTTATTTTGGAATTTGTCCTCAGACTGAGAATTATATGTTCTTCATTTTGTCAGATGAAATTCCAAAGACTGCCTTTTTTCTTCTCATTTTAGAGGTATGAGAATCTTTTAATTTCTACCCCATCTGCTTCCCATCTTCCAAAATTACTTTGAAATATTTTGTTTTCTTTCCCCCTCTTTTAATCTCTTTTTTTCCTTTGTGTTTAAGTTTTACATATTCTTTTACTGTAATTTTACCAGTGTTTTGGTTAGAAGAGATAATAAATTCCAATGGTCAATCTGTCCTTTTTACTTGGAACTAGATTAAACACTTTTGAACTTACCCTTTGTCCCAATATAAATGACATTAGGAGGACGAGGGGAGTATTCTATGACATTCCAGCAGAGTAGTGGCGCCTGGTGATTATGAACCCAGAAGTAAGAACTAGAAAACAGCACAGGCATGTGACCACTCAGTTACAAAGATCTTAGGGGCAAGCAACAGGGCACCAAGCAATGGGCAGTTCCTGAGAGCAGAAATCCCATCACTGAGACAGCACCCAACAAGTCCCATTTCTCAAGCAAATGGAAATCCAGAGAACTTCACAACATACAACTCTTCTATGCATAATATATCTTGTACATAATTCCTTAAATGTTTTCACAGACATTTTTATTTTACTCTTTTCCCAATGTCACCCAACTAATGAAAGTCTTGGACCAGAGAATCTCCCTCTGAATACATCATGTAACGAGCAAAGAGCTGCTACGTCTATCCAGAGGCTTTGCTAGAATTAGAACAAAAAAAGTAGTCTTTCCACAACAGGATGGAATACAGCTTGGTGTCCCATAGTTGGCAAGAATTGTCTGCCTGGATGCCAGCTTCCTCTCCCACTTTGGACTAGACATATAAGTAGAAGAGACAACCTGCAAAATTGTACCTAAGGGGACACTCTGGATGGTCAGTTTGATCTTGTTGCTCTAGCATGCCTGAGCACTTCTGACCAAACAAACCCGACCTGGTAGTCTCAACCCTTCAATATGATACTTAAGTGAATTCCTGTAGCAGACCCACTTAATCTTAAAACTGGAACCCAGCCACTAAAACACCATATGAACAATAGAAATATGGAAGCAACAAAAGGAAGAAGATTTTCAGAATATATTCAAATGTTGAAGAACAAATAATATTAATGAGAAAAACTGGTAATATCTGAGTTGAAATTTAAAAATAGTGCAACAGAATGTGCATTTCCTGTACACACAAAAGAGAAATATTTCCTGAGTGGCAGAGTATAAGAAGCTAAACTGGAACAGTTTTTGCATATATCTCTTTTTCCAATCTTTAGAGTTCCATTTTGTACTAAAGGAAACTGAGAATCAGAGTTGAACTAACATGCCCAAGGTCACACAGCTTATGAGAGCCTGAACTCAAGTACATGTCTGTTTGAATATACTCTGTCACCTCTCAGGAATTCTGGGAATCCCCTAAACTCCATGCATCTAGAAATTACTTTCAATGTGCTTCTGACCTCACTGAGAATTGCATGGCAATTCTAAGACAGCTATGCTTTTACCAAACAATTCCAATAAGTTATTTGGAGAATGATAACTTGTAAATAGACATGCACTGGAGTTATAGAGATCACATCAAGAAAGACAAAAATGTGTACACACCTTTCTAGTAGATCAAATGAGGAGATAATAGGATACAAAATCTATTATTAAATGTAGAGAGCATATGATAAGTCCAATCCTGGTAGAAGACAGCAGTTATACTGACAGAGAAGGCATGGGAAGAAAGTAAATTCTTTACCATCCTCCTAATTTAAAAAAATAAGCAAGGGCTGTTGAGTGACTGCACCTCGTGGGTGATCAAAGAAATCTTGAACTACATGTAGTTCAGACTTCAATTGTACATAGGACCAGTGTGAACAACCAGTCAATGCAATAGCTTTCTTAGCCTCAATTTTTTCAAATTATTGTTACCAGCAAGAGTCCAATATCTTTAGTCTTGCATTTAAGGTCATTTAGAATCTAATTGCACAAACATATCCCACTGATAAACTCCCCCTTCTGCTTGTGCTTATACTATTTTGAATCTATATTTGCAATCAAAATGGCTAATCAATTAACCTATTCCCCTTCAACTTTGTGTCTTCCTTGTAGAGCTATTTTGCTCCTCCCCACTTACAATTGCGATCCATATAGAAGATATAAGACCACACCTCCCATAAATTCTTATCTCCAAACCTCCAAATGTACTTTAATTGACATCTAAACTTTCTTCAGCCCTTCCAGAGAAAGGAAGTAACTTCTTCCTATACTGCCACTTCTCCAAGGTCCCAGCCCCACATTCTGTATTCTAGCCCCTCTATCTTTCTCAGGAACTTAAAATTCTACGGATGGTCCCTCTTTCTCCTATATCTTCCACTGCTCTCCATGGCTAGCATTTGCCAACTTCAGGGTGTGCCACCCATTCACAGTGCAGGCTATACTGTAATGATACCCCCTAAAGATATGCAGACCAAAATAGGCAAATATCAGAGCCCTACATCTCTGTCCCTGATATAGCGTTCTGTCAACAACTTTCCCAAAAGACAAGAAAGAGAAAGGGAGGAAAGAAAAAGAGGTAAAAAATTGCAAATTGCAAGTACCTCTGTAAAATTATCCCTCCATGTAACCTGGGCTCCATTCCCTCCCGTTTTCCTCCATCTGTTTCCGCCCTCCCTGTTCCACTGAAAACGCTCTTCCCCACGCTCATTAATGCCTTCTTGACAACATCTTTCAATCCTTGGTTCTCAGTCTCTTCCCAGCTTTTAACTCTCAATTGGCCACAGTCCTTTCTGACAAGCACATTCTTTGGTTTTTATGAGAGCATGTCATTTTGGCTTTTGTCCTACGAGCTCCTATTTCACAGTCTCTCTCTTAAATGTTTGTGTTCTTTAGTCACTCATCTGGAGCTGCATTCTTTCCTCGGTTCACACTCTTCCTGGACATCTCATCATATTTCTGGCTTCTTACACATTTATGAAAGCTGCCTGTCTTGGCCTTGAAGTCTAATCTCTCACTTGAACTTGTTCACTTTCTTTTTCTCACTTTCCATGTCCAATGCATCAACGAGGTACTAGCAGTTTTTCCTTCAAATTCTCTAAAATCTACCCCCTTCCCTCCATGCTCCACTGCCACCTCCCACTCATCCCTCATCTGGATGCAGTTGCCTGCCAACTCTCCTCCCTGATTTCCAGGGCACTTCATGCTAGTCACAAAACTGACTGCAAATATTAACCTGTCTCCTCTGAAATTTAAAACCTTTCAATGATTTTCCAACTTCTAAATATAAAATCTAGGGCCTGCATGGCCTAATATTCTTGGCCTCAGCCTCTTCTTACAAATTCATCTCCTACCACTTTCTTGCTGCAGTAATCATTTTGAACATGATTATTGGTCCCAAAGACTTTTTCGATTCGTTTCTTTCAGGTCTCTCCCTGCCGTGCCCTAGATTCATAGGGCAACTTAATTCCTTTCCTTTCTTCAAGTAGGATCTGACCGTGGCCTCCTGACCTCTGTCCAGGCAGCCTCCTCCCTCTCTCAGCACTTTCCCACACCTTCAGCTGATTCCAGCTCTGATAGTTCTTCACTGGGATACCACTAACCACCCTCAAGTCTAGCTGCATTCTCCTGTGTTTGCTGGCTTCCCCTGTACTTCCTGTATTGAAGCCCCATCACATGCATCTTACTTACTTGGCAGTAAAGGCAGGAAGAGGAGAAACAAGATCTGTGTGGACCACCCACTGGCAGCCAGAGCTTGGTGTATAATAAGGTGTCCAGGGCCAAGCACTTCAATCTAAATTTTTTTTTTTAAATCAAACTAACAATGTACAGAATGGAGAAAACTATACAGGCAACACACTTCTCAGAATTCATCCCTAAGTTTCATTGTTCATTTAGCTATTATACTATTTTATTTGACTAATTACAAAGAAGCAAATTTTTTGATATATAGAGAGAGCTTTTGAAAAATAAAAATTGCCCAAAAAAGGAAACCTTAGAAGTCGGTGAATTCCCTTGTCAGTGGGCTCTAAATGAAAAGGTATTTCTCAGAACTTTGCATTTTTAAAACCCCATTCTTTAATGAATAGGTGGGCTAGATAATTTCTAAACTCACATAGAAATCTAAGCACTGATATAAAATATGCATGAGAGCTGAGTCATTTCCTTCCCCTCCTTAACTCCACACTCACTGTATTTGAACTTCAAGAATTCATCCTTATTTTTCATCATTTGTAGCTTTATATGTTCTTTAAAAATTAACTCTAACATATAACTATTTTAAATGACTAAATGATACAAATATATACTGTATTTCTTTAGAAAAATGAGCAGGCGGAATTGCTGGATTTGTAAGATGTGCAGCAATGAGTCCAAGAGACTCCCTTCAAAGTAAGTAGCATTTAAATTCTATGGCCATTAAGGTATTTTTGTCACATGATAAGTAGGTGTGTATTTATTTAACTGCTCTCAATATATTTTGCTCAGAAAGTAAAATTTGCATTTATACATGAGTAATTTCACCAGAAGAGCAATCATGTGTTACACTAAGACTCCGTTTTCATTATTCATGGTTTACACTTGAGAATTCAGCAAGTTAAATATTTTTAGCATCCATTATGAGGTTTTTAAAGTTTGAGATTTTTCGATCCAAAATATTTTCAGAGTTCAAACCCTTCATCTGTGAAGTGCCAGAAACCTTCACTCCTGCTGGGAATGGTGGCACACACCTGGGAGGCTGAGGCAGGAGGATCACAAGTTCAAAGCCAGTCTCAGCAATTTAGTGAGGCCCTAAGCAACTTAGCCAGACCCAGTCTCTAAATAAAAATATAAAAAAAGGGCTGAAGATGTGGCTCTGTGGTGAAGTGCTCCTGGGTTTAATCCTCTGTACCAAAGGAAAAAAGTTCATTCCTAGATGGGATTTATGAGACTGGAAGGGTAATGAAATGCTTACCAAGTTCTCAATCTCTTTAAGTTTTGCCATAACTAAAAAATGTAGCCATTTGGAGGAGAACAGTGACTGGATTAAAATAAGAAGAAAGAAGAATACCTGAGAAATGTGAGAAGCCTTTCAGTTGGATGTACTCACCGCAAAGACTTCCCAGGTTGGAGGTCCTTCTGAGGTTCACGATGAGTGCCTAGCCCAGTCCAGGTAGAGACCTCACCTCTGGGCTCATCTCCCTGTAGGGTCACAGCTCCTGGCCTACATGCACCTCTGCTGAAGTACGGAAAGTCCTAAAACACTCTCAAGCCACTGTGTCTTTAGGAGGAGGCTCAACGGGAAAACCCAAAGCTCAGCAATTTAAACCTGTTGAGGCTGCTGACCTACACAGATGCATCCAAGGAGAAAAGATGTTAATAGGCAATTGAGAACAGCTGTCTGTTCCTCTCCTGGTGATTCCAATGGACTATCACCATCAGAGCTTGCATTTCTTGCTACCTGCCTTGCAGACCCACAATGAGGGAAGGGGAAAGTCAAAAACAAGAAAATTCATGTTTACAGAAGGCCGTGCTTGATGACAGTCACTTGATAAGTGCTTTGCATTTACCACCTCATTTATTTTTCATGGTAACTATGATAGACATTATTATCCATTCTCTAGATAATGAAACTGGGGTTTAGAGATTTTTAAATACAGGAAGTCCAGAAACTATTAAGGACAGCACTGGGATTAGAACCTAGAGTTATCAGCCTCTGAACACTCTTCATTCCTCTGTCCATGATGTCATGACATCTCAAAATATTCCATGTGCGATTGCCATACACTGCCTATCTTCCCAGAAGAAAGAAGGGGATGCAAAACTGGAGAACTTATATCAGGCAACTCAGGCAGGTGAGGGGACAAAGGTGTTTACTATAATTCTGATGAGACCAATGAAATATTCCTGGGCCAGCGTGAAACTTGTGAAATAGAAATAAACATGACAAACAAAAATGATATTCAAACAGAAAGAGATTTCACAACTCTACCTTCAAGCATAATTACTCTAACCATAATCTGTCTCTATAAATCTCATGACTCTTAGAGTCAAAGGAATTCTCTTACCAACAATTTCCAACTCCTAATCTTACACTGACCCAACACAGTGATCCTATCTTCCCTCAGGTTGTAGATTTTATTCTTTCCTACATAATGGGAATGAGTGGGACAGATAGGCATGCAATATAGCTTATCTAGCACTTTCCATTTCCCTGGATTGAGAAGGTTATTTTAGGTTACTCTTTCTAAAGTTCTAATAAGAGAAAAGAACAATGAGTCAGGTAGAATTTCATGGAAAAAAAATTTTTGAAAGCAATCCTAACACAGTACACTGTTAAGCTTCAGTACTGATACAAACAGTCCATCCAAAATTGACAGGATCCATCTGAATTTTTAGAAAACAAAAATATATTTGACCTTTTTAGGGCTCTAAACCTGTTTCCATGTTCTCAGCAATTTTTTTTTAACCTCTGTAATTAATCTTCCTTCTTTGCGTTAAGAACCTGCTAATACTGACAGCTCTTCTTGCAGCGCTAATTTTGGGGCTAACAGCCCCCAACAGTACAGCCAATGAACAGATCTTGCTTCCATCTATAGTCATCTTTGATTATATCTAGTTGTTGGGAGCAGGAAAATCAAGAATGTACCACAAATCCAATGATAATGAACACATTAACTATTTTAAAGAAGGATAATTTAAAAATCAGCATATGACTATGTAGTCTCTTGCCAGTTCACTTCAGGAAGCTCCCCAACAAGAACAGAAGAGATGCCCTAGAATTAGCGTCTTTCACAGATATTTTCTAAATGACAAATGGCTTTGTTTATACTGTTTAAGTCAAATGTCACTCGACATATTGTAATTAATATTAAACCTTCAAACTCCCCCCCCAAAAAATCAGCAAAAAAGAGACTGAGAAAATAATAGGTACAGAATTACTAATTTTATTATGAAAGTACATGCACATAGGTTTTGTGGGTGAACTCTTAAGATTCTAATAGACACAATGGATAAGCATGTTGCTGATGGCAGAAATATACAGTCCACAACCCTGTGAAAGCAACTTGGCAGTTTGTACCAAGAACCTTAAAACTACATCTTTTTTTTTTTACCCACTAATCTCTTTAAGAAATTACCTATCTTATGGGGCACAGCAAGCCTTATCCACAGTTGGGGCTACTTTGGGAAATAGAAAGATTGTATCACTATGATTCTTTATCTTTTTAATACTTATTTCCTTATATTTTCAAAAATATCCTGCTTTTTATGAGTTTTATTATAAAAATAAAATGTAAGTAGATACATTTCCATACAACACCACACACAAATGGAGTGTAATTATATTTCAGGGTTTTTTGAGGTAATATAATTATATTTAATTCAGCAAAAACCTCAAAAACATTTTAACCCAATCAGCATCTTTTTTTTTTTTTCCTTTTCAAAGCCTTACTCTGGAAGAAGTATTACAGTGGGCCCAATCTTTTGAAAATTTGATGGCTACCAAATGTGAGTATTATGCATATCTAATCTTTGAATAACCAGCCAGTGTCATTCTTAGGCAAAGAAGAGGGAATCTAGTTGATGAATATATGTTGTTCTGCTCAATGGCAACTGACATCGTTATAAAAAGAAAACCTGAAAATAGTTTGTCGTGTCAACTATGGTTATTTTTCTCTAGTGTTAATTAAAACAAGATTAGTCACTGCAGATATTCATTCTTCACAAGTATATGTATAAAATCCCTTGGCAAATATGCTGAAATAGTAACACATACTGAAATATGCTGCCTTGCCATAGCCTTCCAAAGTTAGCATTAAAAAAAAAAAAAAGTCTGCTTTGCTGTTCCAAGCGCTTTCAAAAGTAAGAGTGAAGTTGAATCTTGATGTTCTGAAACTCCTCAAAGTTTATCAGTCTGATTTAAGTGGGCTTAGATGTGGATTGGTGTAGAGTTGTATGTTAGTATCAACATGATATAAAGCAGAGAGAATAGTAGTGGATAAGAAGAGATAAATTCAGAGGTTCAAGGAAGGAAATATGAAGAATGATGTACACTCAAGAGAACTGCCAACTGTACTTGGGATAAGAAACTGGCAACAGGGTGTGGTAGCACCTGCCTGTAATCCCAATGGCTTGGGAGGCTAAGGCAGGAGGATAGCAAGTTCAAAGCCAGCCGTAGCAGGCCCTAAGTAATACAAAAAGGGCTGGGCTGTAGTTCAGTGGTTAATCACCATGGGTTCAATCCCCAGTACCAGGAAGGAAGGAAAGAAGGAAGAAAGGAAGGAAGGAACGAACGAACGAACTGGAAGGTTGTAGAAAATGATAAAAACCAAAAGACAAAGTAGTGGGTACTCAGAAAATTTTTCATTGAATCAGTAATTTTTTGTTTTTGTTTTTGTTTTTAAATGGAGTTAGTGCCACTCAAATCTTTGTTAATTTTTACTATAGACCCATTTTTTTACTTAAGATCCCCTTTTGGGCTCTCTGTGAATGTGGACTCCATGGAGGGGGGCTAGGTGTGCTGCGTAGATGTTTTAATTGGTGCATTGCTGTGGTTATTCTGGACAGGAACCTCCTGTCACTCCTGGGGCTGCCATGCTGACTCAGCCCTCTTTGGTATGGACACACTGTCACTATCTGGGCCAAAGGGTGGGAGATGGGGACCCTTGTCTACTCCTGCTAAAGACTCTACAACTTGCTGCATGGCCCCTGCCCTGCTACTAGAACCTGCACCCCAGCCTGGGGCACACCCTGAGCTCTGCTTCCCTACCAGGCCTTTCCAGTGAACACTGGGAGCCATGGTTTCTCTTTCAAACTACCTCTTTCACTTTTAAGGTGTTCCTCAAGGTTTTGTGATCCAATTCAGGAGCCTGACTGTGAATTTTAAACAATATCTTTTGGGTACCTTTGACAGCATTTAAATGGGAAGAAAAGACAAAAATGTTTTGTTTAGTCAACTCTGTTGATTCTTCTTCTGTTAATAGTTTGGATTTAGGTCCCAACATTCTATGATCCATGTTTGCAATTTCACCAGATTAATCTCATTTTTAGAGTTTCATACTCTCCCTCTATAAAACGGGAACACGGCCCGTGCATTCAGTATTATTGTTCATGTTGTATATAGTATCGTAGTTCTGAGCTCATAGGAATTGGTAGTTATATTTATTAGTAATAAGTGCACATCTCTGAACAGCAATCTTTGTTTCCTGATCCCTACCAAAACGTCCACAGATTTGGTACTCAGGGCTCCCTATGCCATAAACCCAGCACAGTTTCCCTCTCTATACCCTTTTGCACAACACAGCCTCCACTAAGGCATCTGTTCCTCCATTTTCTATTTGTACATCTTTGACTCTCCTGCTCCAGACGTTTGCTCCAGGTCCTTTTGTCTCCTCTACCTACTGTGCCCTACCTTGAAAACAAGACTCAAGATCCATCTTTTCCATAAAACCTTTTAGAAATATTTTTCCTCCTTCTTCTATTTATTAGTATCACTTTTCTTTTAATTGCAGCTTGTGTGTGTAATAGTTTTTTCCCACAGCAGCTTGCTCAGTAGTTTGTAAATTTCTTAAGAGCATATTGCCTCACCTTTCACACCCTTGAGGAACTCAAAACATGCCCATGGCCATGCAATAAATGTTCAAGGAATAAATACAAGATAAATATTAGGAAGAAAAGACCAAGACAGTGAGCCTTATTATATAAATTTATGTGCCAATACTGGGGACCTAATAAACACAGAATATAGAGTTAATTATTTGGCAAGAATCTCAAGTGTGTGCTTGCCTTGCTAGAATTAGCAATTCAAAAATCTGGTGTCACAAGAATACAAAGTCCAAAGAAAAGATGAAAGCAAGAAGACATCCTACTGTTCTTTATAAAAAAACAAGCAAAAAATATGGTAAAAATCTTGTCAGAAATCAAATTAGTACGAAGTTTATATAAAAATATTTTTTAAGTGATAAAACAAATCATTCTGTGGAGCAGTCTGACAGAAAAGAAAATTATGAATATAAATATTAGACTTTCCAGTGTATAAAAATGTGTTTACATTCACCAAGGACACTAGCAAAATTCATCCTTTAAGCTAAGATATGCAGATGACTATCTTTTACATAAATTAAAGCACTGATTCTACAAACAACTAGTTCAGCAATTCACATGGGGAGAAAACATATTAGGCTGGGTCTCAAGAGATGAGCAGATATTGGTTTAGAAGATGTTTGTTGGGGAGCCATTAAGTATAAATACATAGTCAAGACAATACAATTAGATTCAAATAATTCCATAAAAATACCTTTATGGAAAAAGGGATCTTTAAAAAAAAAACCTCCTCAATTTGAGCATATAGACCTATGGCAAAATTGAGACATTAGTTAAAAATTAAGAATGTTAGATCTGGGGCCAGTGGTACACACTTGTAATCCCAGCAACTTGAGAGGCTGAGGCAGGATGAGCACAAATTGAGGCCAGCCTCAGCAACTCAACAAGACCCCGACTCAAAATGTAAACAAAAGGAACTGGGGATGTCCTTCAGTAATAAAGTACCCCTAGGTTCAATCCCTAGTCCAAAAATAGAATGTTGGTAACCTAGACACATTCTAGATGTTATCTAATGTTACATTGTTGACAGACAAGTTTTGTAAAATGCCGAAGACATTTTTTACAAATAGTGTGGGCCTCTATTCAAAATTCATTCAATAAATATGTATTGAGCACTTCTTAGTATCAGGAAGGGTGCCTGGAAAAAAATCCCACATGCCCATGTGACACAAAAAATACCAAGGTGGGGGTGGCAGGGAGTTCCAAAAACAGAACATCCCCTAGAAAAGAAAAAGGAGGATTTCCATTTAAGGCACATTAGGGTAAAATTTAAAAACAGTAATTAAAGCAATTCTTTTTTATAGCACTCTGAATAGAATTCCAAAGGCAAGACAAACGCATACTTTAAAAAAATAATAGCCTTTGACAAAAAAAATCAGCTAAGGCTGCATTAGGAGCTGACTGGCAATATTTTAAAGATAAAAAACTATTGTAGAAGTAAGTCCAGGAGATTTAAATGTGTGTGTCTTTCAATGAAGACATGTAGTGTGAAGGATTCCTCAGCATTTCATGTGAAAACTAACATCATTATAAAATCCTCCACAATGAATTAAGCAGGAAACACAAAAGTTCCCCCAAATCTCCAAATGAACAAGTGATAGAAAGTTCTTCAAGTTTCCAAACATCTGAGTTTTTAGGAAATATTAAATTATTTTCAAACGGACATATAGATAGTGAGAAATTTTAAATGTTCCAAGTTAAGACTTTGTCATCTTTCCATGAAAATACCTGAGAGAATCACCTAAGAATTTTTCTTCAATGATGGTTTCCCAAACCATAGCACTTCAACCAAAACCATGGCAAAACATGAGGCATCACCAAGGTAAACACAAGAAACGAAATTCTGTGGGTTTTTCTGATGACTAAGACTTAACCAAGATACAGTGGAACTAGAAAAGGTACAGAGAAGTGCCTTTGAGA
The DNA here is from genome assembly GCF_045843805.1 of Urocitellus parryii. Classification (NCBI taxonomy): domain Eukaryota; kingdom Metazoa; phylum Chordata; class Mammalia; order Rodentia; family Sciuridae; genus Urocitellus; species Urocitellus parryii. The sequence goes on along the minus strand of NC_135539.1, from coordinate 124,003,239 downwards.
TGTCAGAGAACTAACAACCACCTAAATCCAGGGAGTCTTCAAAGTGAAAAGGTCAGGACAAAAAAAAAAAAATCTATAATGCCAGAAAAATATCTAAAGTGCAGAAGGTACATACTTATATGTATGAATGAATTCTCAAAAGATGAGAACAGCGTTGCTCACTGATGTTTGTGTCAATTACATTTCATACAACTAAAAAAGATGTTTAGTTCCAAGTTGTTCCTTGGGTGAGTCACTCAATCCCAGAGTGTGTCTGGAAGAACATCCAAGACCTGGAGACATTGGGTCACTGCTCAGCCTGTGCTTCCTTTGAGGGGAGGACACAAACAAGCAAGCAATTAATGAATAACTAATTTCATAAAGTGGTCAGTGACTTGTTGAAAATGAAACCAAATGATATGACTAAAAAAAAAAAATCAGGTAGAAGGTCACAATTCCATTGATAGTTAAAGAACAACTGTGAGAAGGAGTAAAATGTGAGCAAAGAGCTGAGTGAGGAGACACAGCCACCCACGCTGCAGGCTGTGGTCAGAGTGGCTCAAGCAGAAAGCAACCACCTTTTAAAGGCCCCGGAGAAATGAGTGAGGTTAGTGTCTTCAAGTAACTGAAAGAAATTTGAAATGAGAGAAGCACAGGGCCTTACAAGTCACACAAAAGGCCTCAAACTAGAGTAACAAGGCTTAGTGTACCAGATACCCTGGTTCTCTTCTGATGAATAGAAACAGGGAGACGGGTTGCACAACTCTACAATATACCAGGTCAGATTAGAATCAGTGGAGAAGATAAGGCTGGGAGCAAGTAGCATGTGGCCAAGTAGCAAAAACCTCTCCAGGGTCTATGAGACTACTGGAGGGAGGGTTCAGATAGAGAACTAAGATCCAAGAAGAGGAGGGGGGTGGTGGAAGAGGATGGGAAAAGAGTCTCAGGTGAATTGAGAATGACCAAAGACAGTGTGTGATCACGGAAGCCAAAGGAGATAGTTGCTTCAAGAAAGGAACCCTGAACTGTGTCAAAAACGCTGAAAAGTCAGGTGAGAAAAGAACAGCGCCCACTGGCGGTGGCAATAGGAAGCCAACAGTGCCTTGACCGAGCAGTTTGGAGGACACACGGTGAAGATGGTAACACAGGGATGATTCACACACGCTTTGATGTGAAGCTCAACAGACTAAAAAGCAGAGACTGGAAAATGGCTGAATAGGAAGCCTGAGGTGCTTCCTCCACAATGAAGGATTGAAACAAGGAAAAAAGAAAAGAAAAAAACTGCAGCTGTTTCACTGGAGTGTGAGGCAGAGTGTTGGAGTGCAGTGGGGATGTGGCGGAGATGGTGCAGAGCATAGAGATACACTATGCCTCAGAAGGATGGGAACTAAGCACATAGAATCCATCTTTCCATCTCCAAGATCAATCCTGAGTCAAGAAGGACTTCAATCCATCAGAGGTATTCACTGCTGGAGAATCATGTGGCTCTTACAAGCATTAGATTTAGTTTGGGGAAATGCCAGGTTACCACAGTGCTGGATTGCCATAGAGAAGGAGTCCAGCCCATGCTGTGCCCTCCCCCACCCACACTCTTGCTTCATGGAACCATCTTGAGACCTCACCCACCTGAAGCAACCAGGCAATTTCCCTTGGAAGCTCCACTGAGCCAGTCCTGTGAGCCACCAGGAGGACAGCCAAGCCTGTGGACTGGAAAGTACCAGAACAGCCCAGATTGAGTAGTATGGTCTATAGAAAGCCCCAGAAAACAGCCAGATGGCATTACCCTTCCACCTTCCATCCCAAGAAGTAGCCGAGCAGCCCCACCCATCTGCCCTCTGCTCCAGAAGCAGCCAGGTAGCCCTGACCCCCTACCCTTATGGCCCATTAATGAAGCTAAGCCTGGCCAGAGCACTTGGGCCCATGAAGAACCAGGCAAGCAGGTGACTGGCCCGGTCCGTCCACGTAGGATTCTGAAAAGCTGTCAAGTAGCCTTTCTTGAGTGGCTTAGCCTACCAAATTTCCCTCCTCCAGGGAGCATCTGGGCAGCCCTGCTCATCCTCCAATGGCTCTAAGAATTCAGTAGCCTGCTCTCTGAAGTTTGGCCTTCTAGGCCTTGAGAAGTAGATGACTAGGAGGCAGCTGGGCAAACCTCCCTGGAGTAGGTCAGCCCCTGGAGGCCCCACAAAATTCCCTGTGCAGTCCTGAGACACTGACAGGCACCCCCCACTCACTACTAGACACACTGCCCTGCACAGATCTAGGGGGCCCACCACTAGTTTGGCTTCACTCTGACATAAGCTACAGAAACTGATGGCCTCCCCATACCTGCAGCCAGATGTACTATGTACAAAGCAGCCAACAAACCCACCTCTCCAAAGGAGCTGAATTCCATCTGGCAATGCAATTCACAGCCCCTACAGCCTAGCTCACCAAAATACTCACAGACATCACCAACATGGATTATACCTAAAGAGGCTTCATGAACACTATACTAAAGTAAACAAATTGGAATCAAAGTCAATATAACATATCCAAATAACAACCTAGGACACATTATCAGAAGAAAGTCTTTCACAATGAAAGCTACTCTATAAATTGGTAGAAGCAATTAACCCACCAGATTCAAAATTCCCAAAGAAGAGACAAGCAGCATAAACAAAAGGTAGTCAGGTACCTCCAAAGGAACACTGTAAATCTCTGGCAGCAAACACTGAAGAAAAGGAAATGGATGAATTGTCTGACAAATAATCGAAAGCAATGATTTTAAGGAAACAATGAAAGAAAATACCGAAAAAAAAAATATACACTAGAAAATACAGATGATGCAATGAAATTAGGAAGAAAATTTATGATATGAATGAAAAATTCAGCAAAGACAGCTCAAAGAAAGAGTCTATCAATAATACTGAAGGAAAGAACTCAGTAAATGAAATAAAAAATACAGTGAAGAGCCTGAATAGCAGAATTGATCAGGAAGAATAGAAAGTTTCTGAGCTTGGAGGAAGAAGAGGCGAAGAGGAAGAAATAGAAATAATAGAACTTTAAAAGAAATGAAGAAAGACATTGAGACTTATGGGACACCATAAATTAAACAAACCTTCATAGTATGGGTGGTTCAGAGGAAAACTTAGAAAACTTATTCAACAAAATAATTGCTGAAAACTGTCTAAATTTCGGAAAAGATATGGACATTCAGATCCAAAAAATTGAAAGCACCTTGGGGCACTAAAAATAAAAAATCTTGGAGGCATATGAAAATAAAACTTTCAAAAGTACAAGTCAATTCTAAAAACAACAAGAGGAAAGAATCAAGCCACTTATAAGGCTATCTCCATTAGACTAAAAGCAGATTTCTTAACAGAAACCTTACAGACGAGGAAAGAAATTACAGAGCAGGAAAGCCTTACAGACCAAGAAATAATATATTCAAAATCCTGAAAGAAAAAAAAAAGAAAGTCAACCAAACTACCATATCCAGCAAAATGGATGTCTTCAGATACGAAACAAAACAACTTTCCTAAAGAAGCAAATGTTAAGAGAATTCATCAGCCATCAGACCAACTCTACAAGAAATGCTTCAGGGAACATTTCAAAAGCAAAATGAGGAAAACTACCATTATGAAAATATGCAAAAGGACCTAACTCAAAGATAGAGTAGATACACAAAAGAGAAAGAGAATCAATCCCTAACAATACAGAAAACCACTAAACCACAAAGAGAGGAAGAAAGGAAAAAGGATATACAAATCAATCAGAAAAAAAAATTAACAAAACGGCAGAAGTGCGTCTTTACTTGTCCATACTAACTTTGAATATAAACAGATTAAATTCCCCAATTGAAAGGTATAGACTGGATGAATGGATTTTTTTTTTTTTTTAAACTAGACCTAACCGAATGCTACTTACAAGAAACTGACTTCACCAGTGAGGACACACCAAGATTGAAAGTGGAAGAATGGGAAAAGATAAGCAATGCAAGTTGAAACTGAAAGGAGTGGCTGTGCTTATTCATAGTCTGTACTTAAATAGGCTTTATATCAAGAACTGTAAAAGGGGACAAGAGAGATCTCTGTATAAATAAAGGGATCAACTCATCAAGAAGGAATAACAATTGTAAATGTATCTGCACTTAAAGATGGAGCAACTTACCTTATAAAGCAAATGTTATTAGCTCTTAAAGGAGTACTAGACTCTTCCCTCTGCTTTTATCAATGAACAGGTTATCCAGACGAAAATCAAACAAGAAACACTTAAGCTAAACAACAGACCAACCTGACAGACATTTATATGTCATTTCATCAAACAGGTGAAGAATGCATATTTTCTCACTGGCACATGGAAACTTCTTTAGGACATACCATATGCAAGGCCAGAAAACAAGTCTCAAAAATTTTCAAAAACTGAAATCATAACATGTATCTTCTCTGAGCACAATGGCATGAAACTAGAAATTTCAGGGATTGTATAAATACACGGAAATTAAGAAATAGTCCCCTGAATGACCAAGTTGGTCACTGAAGAAATCAAAAGTGAAAATTTAAAAATTTATTGAAACAAATGAAAACACAACATACTGAAACCTATGGAATACAGCAAAAGCAATACTAAGAAGGAAGTTTACAGCAATAGGTACTTACATTTTTAAAAAAATAGAAAGATTTCAAATAAACAAACCCAACAATGCAATCCAAAGAACTTGAAAAACAAGAAAAAATTAAGCCCAAAATTAGTAGAAGGAAAGAAACAACAAAAACCAGAGCAGAAATAAACAAAATAGAGACTAAAATGATCAACAAAATAAAGAACTTACTTCTGAAAAGATAAACAAAATTGATAAACCTTCAGCTAGACTAACTCAGAAAAAAAAAGAAAAACTTAAATAAATAAAATCATAGATTTAAAAAAAAAGGGGAACGTTACAACTGATATTATAGAAGTGCAAATGATCATTAAGGATTATTATGAACATTGATGCATCAACAGATTAGAAAAACTAGAAGAAATGGATATATTCCTAGACACATGTAACCTACCAAAATGGAACCAAGAGAACACTGGAAACCTGAACAGACTAAAAACGAGTAACAAAATTTAATATGTATTAAAAAAAAAAAAAACTCCCAAAACAGAAAAGCTCAGAACCAGATGGTTTTGCTGCTGAATTTTACCAAACAAGAAGAGCTCATATCAATACTTCTCAAACAATTCCAAAGTAATAAAGAGCAGGAACCCTTCCAAACTTGTTCAACAAGGATAGCTTTTTCCTGATAACAAAATCAGAGAAGGACACACCAAGAAAAATTCCCTTGATGAAGATTGATGCAAAAATTTTCAACAAAATATTAGCAAATTGAATCTAATAGCTCATAAAAAATATTATATATCATGGCTAATTGGGATTAATCTCAGGGCTGCAAGGATGATTCGGCATAGGCAAGGGGACAAAATGAAAGATAAACAGAATGAAAGATAAAAATCCTATGATGATCTCAATAAATATAGCAAAAACTTTTAATAAAATCCAACATTCCTTCATGATTAAATCAAAATCTCAAAAATCAATAATGGTCATATATGACAAACCCACAGACTACGTGACACTGAATAGGAAAAAAAAAACTGAAATTGTTCCTCTAACATCAGGAACAAGACAAGGATGTCCATTCTCATCACTCCTATCCAATATGGTATTGAATGTTTTAGCCAGAACAATTAGACAAGAAAAAATAAAATAAAGGGCATCCAAATAGGAAAGGAGGTCAATTTATGCTTATTTGAACAACATGATTATATGTATAAGACTCCAAAAACAATTGCTAGAACTGTTGAACAAATTCAGTAAGGTTACAGGATACAAAATTAATATATAAAAATAAGTAGTCTTGCTGAGGGTGGTGGCGTAAGCCTGTAATCCCAGGATCTCGGAAGGCTGAGGCAGGAGAATCATGAGTGTAAAGCCAGCCTGAGGAATATCATGAGGCTAAGCAACTCAGTGAGACCCTGTCTCTAAATAAAATACAAAATAGGGCTGGGGATGTGACTCAGTGGTCAAGTGCCCCTGAGTTCAATCCCCAGTACCAAAATAAATAAATAAATAAATAAATAGCCTTTTATATACCAATAATGAAATTGCTAAGAAAGACATAAAAAAGCAATCCCATTAGCTACCAAAAAAAAAATCCCTGAATAAATTTAAACCAAAGAAGTGAATGATCTTTACAATTAAAATTATAAAACATCAATGAAATAAATAGAAAAGGACACACAGAAAAAAGAAAACATAACCTATGTCTTCTGATTAGAAGAGTCCATGTTGTTAAAATGTCCATACCACCCAAAGTAATCTATAGAGTCAATACCATTCCAATAATATTTTTCACAGAAACAAAAAAACACTAAAATTTGTAGAACACACATAAACATGTGTGTACACATATAAAATGGAATATTATTCAGCCATAAAAAGAATGAAATTCTGACCTTTGTAGCAACAAGAATGGAACTGGCAGACATATGTTAAAGGAAGTAAGTCAGGCACAGAAAGACAACTAAAATGTTGCTCTCAAAGAAGTAGAGAACACAATAGTTGTTACTAGAGTCTGATAAGGGTGTGGGGAAAGGGGAAATAGAGAAAAGATGAACAAGGTGTTCAGAGGTGCACTTCTATAAGAAGAAAAATTTCTAATGTTCTATAGCACAGTATAATAACTATAGTTGACAGCAATTAATTGAGTATTTTAAAGTAGTAGTCAAAAGGAATTTTAAAATTCCCAGCACAAAGAAATAATAACTGTCTGAGGTCGTACACATTGTGTACAGGGATAGAAATAGCACACTGCCCTGCATAAAGAGGTACTATTACTACGTGTCAATTAAAAAGAAAGTGTGTTTAAAAATAGAAAAAAAGTAGACACAGCAAGGGGACACGTGGTCAATAGTGGGCATATGGGGTCAATAGTTGGGTCTTATTTGGGAAATACAGCAATCTATTTATATGACGATGACTATTAGTGAAGAGTGGACTGGTGACATGGAGAAGGGTGGAGATAGTGATGCAATAAAAAGTAATATGGACAGAAAAAGCAAGGCAGAGCTGAAAAGAATTCCTCAGGAAAGCGGAAAGGACAGGTGCAGATGGAGGTAGTTGGTTGATTTGCTGGAGGGAAGATAGGATATCTCCATCTGATTAAGTCTGTCTCAGCAAAGTTTGAAGGTCAACTAGAGATTGCTGAAGAGAGGGTGTGTTTGAATGTTAAAAAGGGAAAAGGGATGAAATGATTTCTGGAGATTTGGAGAACTGTGATATTAGGAAAGAATGAGTTAAGGACTAGACATGGTTGAGTACCCATTTAAAATGTGCAGTGATCATTTCAAGTTAGAAAGCACAGCTGTGTATTTGTCTGTGGCCTGTTCAGTTTGCTCCAGCATAGATGCAGAGCAGGGATATAGCGTAACCATCCTGGGTAGGCCAGTGTTCTGAATCAGAGAGTTTGCATTAATTTTTAATTTTGCTCAAATCTTGGAAATGCTCAGTTGAATGATGTTGGATTACCATACTGCTGAAGGCAATGGAGGCTGCTCTATATTGATGAACATCTATGCTGCCTGGTGCCTCTTTATCCACATGATAGCAAGGCAGATGTTGGAAGTTACTGAGGGATATTGTTACTCCCTCAGGTTGCATCTTCATCCCAAAGGCAGAGCCATTCTCTCAATTCTCTCATCTGTGGGGAAGTCTTTGCTGCTCACTCCTGATTGGCAGCTTCCTACACTATCATTTATTCTAATCTCTGCTAACCACGCTGTTTCCATAGTTACCAGCATCAACCCTTGTATTACAGCACTGCCTTGCCTCAGCCCTTTGAAAGCATTTAGCACATTTTGTCTTTGCTTTCTCACACACTTCTTCACCTGGCAGGGGGGTAGAAAACCTGGCCTTTCATAGACATTGCTGTTCAGTTAGTACATTTTTTTTCTCACAAAAAATGAAAATGTAATAGCATTCCAGGTATGATCTTCTGGTCTCTTGAGCTTCTCAGATAGCGAATTATTAGGGCCTACTTCTTCACTTTCCAAGACCTGTACAAAATGTCTTTAAAATGTAGAAGCACGAGAGATACAAAAGCTCAGATTAACACTTTAGTCAATACCTGCTATATATAAGGTAGTATATAAGAACTGGGTATATAAAGATGGATAAACTTCATTCCTAATCCTCAAAGCTTCTCAGGTGAATGGAGACATAGTGGAAGTAAACCCATAAATATAATAGACTGTGCGTAGGTAGATAGATAAACTATAAATTAAAACAGATATGCACTCTGTGCTATTTGTCAACTGATAGGAAGTGCTTATCCAGCTTGGGGTATTCAGACAAATTTTTCCAGAAATTGAAATATATAAGCTAAGTCTTGGATCAAGGTAGAAAACCTGCAACACGAAAGGAACTGTATACATAACACACAGGAAGTGTCTAAACAAGGCTCAGAGACTGCCAGCCAGGAAGGGCAAGGGAGGAAGCAGGGGAGATGGAGGGTTGTGTCCTAATGAGCCCTAGAACCACAGCCAAGAGGTCCGGCCTTGGTCATTTGGGAAATGGGAAATTTTTGAAAGGTATAATAGATGGTAATGACTAGGGTTTTGTTTTAGAGATTTTTCTCGAATAAAAGAACAGAAAAAATTGGCAGCTAGATCAGGTCAGAGTTGAAATGAAGCTTTTTCACATTAGAGAGGTTCACAAGTCTCAAAATCATCAACAAAAGTAACACATAAAAAGGAAAGTCAGGCCAGCGGCTGAGAGCCTGTCCTAGTCACTTAGGAAGCTGAGGTGAAATGATCACTTGAGTTTGAGACCAGCCTGAGCAACACAGTGAGTCCCCATCTAAAATAATTTTAAAAGAATAATGAGTAAATGGAGAATAGAAAATAAAGCCATAAATATTATAGAGAGTGCCTTTAAGATACTATCTGAAAAGTCAAGAAACACTAATGATACAAAAGAAAAATGGACAAAATGTTTGAAGTTCACAGGAAAAAAAGAAGAAAGGGTTAGGAAAAACATTTTTAAATATTACAGTATGTATCAAACTCTCAAAATATTACATGTTCAGTTTAGGTATTTAATTCCTTGAATCAGTCCTAAGATAATTGGTCCTAAGGACTTATAGACCAAGATGTTTGGTATTTATGTACAAAATGTTTGATATCTATATACCAAAAAAAGGAGAAAAATCCAAATGTTCAATAATAATATACAGTCACCCTTCTGTATCCACACGTCCTACAGCTCTGAGTTCAATGACCTGCAGATGAAAAATATTGAAAAGGAAAAGAATTGTATGTATATTAAACATGTAGAGATATTTTTTCTTCCCTAAACAATATGGTATAACAACTGTTTACATAACACATGATACTAGGTATTATCAGTAATCTAGAGATGACTTAAAGTATACAGAAGGATGTGTGTAGCTTATCCACAAATGTTATCCCATTTTATGTAGAAGACTTAGCATTTTCAGATTTTGGCTTCCTCAGGGGGTCCTGAAACCAATGCCCTGTGGACACAGAAGAACAATTGTCTTACAACCTAGCCCTTCAATGGACTATCATGATCATCTAAAGTAAAAAGGAAAGTGTTTGTTGCATAATATTAAGCATGAAAGAGCAATAGTGATTTTTTAAAAAATGCCTTTAAATTATGTCAATAAGTAACTTGTATTTGTATCTGTGTGTACAGATGAATGAATGCTAGCTAGATACATGTTTTTACATGATCAATAAGTTGAAAGAATAAAAGGAAACAAATTGTCAACAATGGATACTACTTTATTAGACTTTATTAGACATTTAATAACATAGCATTTTAAACCACTTTTATAATAACACAGCAAAGAAAAAGTAGGAGCAAGATTAGAAATAATTAATATCCTAGAAACCAAACCAGAAAATTTTAATAAAACAGGAAGATTTACTATAAAGCTTCACACAGATTCTGGTAGAAGTATGGAATTTATTATATCTCCAGTGATACAGATTTAAAAATAAAAGGTGAATTTAAAATTGGTTTGGACATATTTCTAATGGACATAGCTCACTTTTAGGACTTAATACATGGTACAAGACTTGACATCTTACAGAAAAACACGATCCTGGAATAAGATAGACCACCATTCTGATTCAGTCAAAAGAAATCCCACGGGCTGGGGTTGTGGCTCAGTGGTAAAGCAGTTGTCTAGCAAGTGTGAGGCACTGGGTTCAATTCTTAGCACCACATATAAATAAATAAAAATAAAGGTTCATCAACAACTTTAAAAAAAAAAAGAAATTCCATGTTTTTCTACTGCAACAAGAAACGATGTCATGTGTCATCTTGTGTGTCATAGGAGTACTAATTTTAGTGACTACTTTTAAAAGGGCAAGTTAGAGATTTCCAAAAGCAACACTCTGATTCTTCAAGGAAAAGGTATACACCATATATGCCATAAACCTATTTCTGCCACCCTCTCAACTTAAGTGAGCAATTCTGTTGCTTAGCCTTGAATCACTCTTCTGCAGCAGAATCATGGTCTCCTGAGCATAGTGCTCAGGAATGATTATAATTTAAAACTTCAGAATGGGCCCCATTGGGTTTGATTGTCTGATTTGGGAAAGACTTTTTTACATTATGATTCATGTGGTACATGCATCAACCAAATTCTAAACTGGCAATTTAAGTATGAATTTAATATTTACTATGATTCCTGAAACATTTTTACATAAATACACTCTCAGCGGCCTGTTTGGATAATGTGTAGCATACTCAGACAAAAATTAACCTAATTTATGCATAATTCTGTGAAACATGCCAATCACATAAGTCTACTCATTCCACGCATCAGAATCACATCCGAAATATCAGATGGGTTCAAGTCATCCAGGTCAGCTTCTGCTAAGTTATGATAGAGTAACAAATGACATTAAAATCCTGATGATTTACAGTAAGAAAGGTCCTTTCCTTGCTCAGGATACATAGCAACTAAAGTCAGCTCTCACTCTTTTCTCTGTCCTCATTCCAGCCTTTAGGCTAAATGAGCAGCTTTTTTTCCAGGACGCATTCTCTTCATAAGGAAGGGAGAAGCAGAACCAACCACATGAGGGTTCTTAAACCATTTTCTCGGAACTACACACAGCACTTTTGCATGTATTTTATTGACTAGCACAAGTTCAATGGCCAGTGCAGATGTAAATGGGATAGGGAAATATAATGCCTCTGGAGGAAGGGCAAGGAAAAACTGAGAATAATACTGCAAGCTGTCACATCAAGCATATATGCTAACTATATTTTATATAGTATATATGGAAAACAATCACTCAGAAAACATGAAAACTATATAGAGCAACACATACATTACTTCATTAGCAAAGGTCTTGAGAATTGTGGAAACATTAGGCAAACCCCAAAAGAAGCAGAAACTCATTCTTCTCCATCACGGGGGGAAGCGAGGAAGGCAGGTGTAAATGCAGGTGGGCTCTAGAATGACAACCCATAAACATTTTAATACAAAATCAAGCAAAACATAAACACAAATCTGAATATTACAATGTGGAATCTAATAGGGGTTTCCAGATCATTTTTCCACCCCACCCACTCATCACTCTAGGAACTATGGCTGACTCTCATTCCATGATCTATGGATTTTTACCAGGTGTCTGTTGGTCTGTCTGTCTGTCTCTCTCACATACGCTCTTTATTTTCCTATTCTCTAGCTCATTTCTTAATTTTTATTTTAAGGAACTTATTTTCTGTTCCTAATTATTAAGTCAAACTTTCTCTTATTACAAACTATATGTTTATTCATTTTTAAATATAGCTGTTTCTTTCAATATATTCTGAAAAACACTAGCTTGAACTTAACATGTTAAACCAGAAATAAATTTTTGGTTGTTTTTTTATTTGTTTGTTTTGCTTTTCCCACCCATCCGACTATTTCCTTAATAGGAGGATCAGTTGCTACATGTGTTCTCTGCTCCATTTCCTGTGCCTATGGTAAGGCAAGGTGCAACGTAAAGTCACTTTAGCATGAAAATAAATTTTTTGTTTGAAATCTAAGTTTAAATATATTCCCCCTTTCGGTAGGAACATCTAGTCTATGTCATTTCCTGTGTTACATATCTATATGTGTTCTGCTCCCATCTCATATGTCCTCCATATTGAGGTAATATTCCTGTCAAACAACATACTGCCCAATTTCAGGAAGGCTGCATATGCTCACATGACAATATTAAGCCATGGTCTAAGTTTGTGTGTTATTAGGATGTTATATTTCTTGCAGATTACCAACTTTCCATAACCATACTGCCTCCATAGAAGGTGTCTACCTCTATTTGAGTTTTTCTTCTTGAAAACAAACTACTTTGTTATCTTTATTCCTATATCGTTTCTGACAGAGTAATTTGAAACTAAGAAGTCAAAAAGTCTGACTTTCTCATGTTACAAAATTTGATCTACGCTCTTAGGTGAAAACCCAGGAAAACATGATTACGATTACTCATTATTTCCATTCCATTTAATTATACTTACTTTTCATAATAGTTAATGCTACTGACCAATGTTTTATTAATTAAAATCCTTTTTCACTTGCTGGATATGTTTATGGCTTTGATTGTGGTGACAGTTTCATAGGTATATACTTAGCTTCAAACACATCAGGTTGTACACATTAAATTATGCACAGATTTTTGTAAAAGAAAAAAAAAAGAATCCTATGATAGCAGTCAGGGTCTAAATGGTCATGGATTCAGCGTGTCTATACACACATTTCTATCAAAAGTTACTTTGGCTGGGTGCAGTGGCATCTGCCTGTAATCCCAGAGGCTGAGATAATTCTGAAGGCTGAGGCAGGAAGATTGAAAAAAAGATTGCCTTTAGAGGAAGAGCAGGGAAAACTGAGAATAATACTCCAAGCTGTCACATCAAGCATCTATGCTAACTATATTTTATGTAGTATATATGGTTGCAAATTCAAAGCCAGCCTCAGCAACTTAGTCAGGCCCTAGGCAACTAAACAAGACCCATCTCAAAATTAAAAATTAAACAAAAAGGGCTAGGGATGTGGCTCAGTGGTTAAGCATCCCTGGGTTCAATCCCCTTTATCAAAAAAAGAAAAGAAAGTTACTTTGTTGTTTTGTCATTTAACAATTTGATTGCTCAGGCATGTCAAGAGACTCCATAGACACCAAAAGAAGTTTAATATTAATCTCGAAGTATTCATGGTGAACCTTGAAAGTACTTGGTCTTGCCCAAAATTCTGATTCACATGTTAGATTTTTGAAAGCTGCCTTCTTCAAACAGAAGTTCCTAGAAAATAGTGCCACAACCAAGAAAAGCTCCTGCAACCTTTTTCCTTATATACTCATTCCAGAAAGGCAGTTTAAGACCAGACCTGAGGATAACTATCTTGGCATCAAGTGTCATTTGATAGTCATGCTTCACATAATCACTGCCCTGGATTAGATTCCGAGATAGTTTCCAATATCCTATCTGAATTCCATTCATTGCCTGGTCCCTATTTCTTATGTGAACCATTAACCATGAATAAAAAGCTTAATTTTCATCTGTCTCTGTTCTCCTGTACTGACTGGATACTCAGAAACACTTCAGGCTGTACAACCTGATAAGAATATCACTTCTACATGGCTTGAATAGTTTTCTTCCAACCCTGCCCTGTCTTTTTAGAATCTACACTCTGCTCTTAGCCACCAGTTTGGCATGAGTTCTTAGCTTTTTCTTATCATGATCAGAGCTCTTCCTACCTGCCCAGCTTAAGCCTTTTTTCTAGGTCCCTGTGACATCTCCTGTCCTATGTGTCATAGACCCATCCACAGTGGTGAGCAATTTCCTCTGAGTGACTCAGATTGAAGAGATAACCTCACCAATGACTGGATTGTTGAATGTGCCTCAGATGTATAGATTTAAGAGTGTGATAGATACAGATGTGGATATGAAACACTCACTTGATAAATAATTAGGGAGATTTTATTCAGACTTTTGTTTTAAGCTGCATTTTAAATATAGTTCAGACTTTCTGATAATTTTAACTATAAAAATAAACTGATTTCTCTACTACTTTTAGATGGTCCAGTAGTCTATGCAGCATACTTAAAAATGGAGCACAGTGATGAGAACATTAAATTCTGGACGGCATGTGAGACCTATAAGAAAATTGCCTCACGGTGGAGCAGAGTTTCTATGGCAAAGAAGCTTTATAAGACCTACATCCAGCCACAGTCCCCTAGAGAGGTAAAAACCGATGGAACTTTACATCCCAGTATCTCCTAATATGTTATAAATTTGATATTACTAATCTTATTTTATAGATTAAAAAAAAAGAATTTGTAAAGTTAATGAACTTGTCCAGTGTCATTACAGTGGTAATGTTAGTATTCGAATTTAGGCAGTCTGGCTCCAAAATTGCTCATTAGATTATCTTAATTCCCAGGAAGGTTAAAAAGAAAAAAAAAAAGTGTCCTTGCCAACAGAAACTACAAATGCCATAACTAGGCATGTGCACATCCCAGTGGCAATCCACCACCACACCAGAGATTACTGTTCACCTCCACATAAAACCAACAGACCCAGCAGACATCCACATTGTGATTACCAGCAGTCATTTACAGTGAATGAAACAGATTCACTGAGACTTTTCCTAGCAGACAATGAAAAATGAATATTCCTGTTGAGGGAAAAGAACAGACGATGGTAACTTATTCTCTGAAATTCTTATTTGGAATTTTTTTTTGGTTTACTTAGACAACCACTTCTGCCCTCCATTTCTCCTCTTCTCACCTTCTTCCCATTTCAGGGCATATTCAGTGAAAACAACCTTTGTAACTAATAAGGAAGATAGATTTTAAAATAGAACCAACTTCCCCTTTCCTTAAAAAGAGGCCTTGGTTTCATAAGCTTCCTTGTTTGCAGACATCCACTAAAAAAGCCGCCAGCATCCTCCTAAGTAGAGTGTGGTTTCTGAGACTCCTGTGGTCTTAGGCCAGGTGGCTTCTTTATTCCTTTGGGATGTGAAGGTGGATATTTACTTTTAAAAAGCAAAAAAAAAAAAAATATATCTCTGATAAATCTTTTTAGATATCTATGAACACTGTGAGCAAAATTACCTACTGGACTGAAAAGGAGGGGGGAATAAATGAAACCTTCCCGTTTAAAGTGTCCATGTTTAATTGTGCTTACTTACGCTCTACATGTAATTTTCCTTTTCAGATTAACATTGACAATTCAACAAGAGAAACTATCATCAGGAACATTCAGGAACCCACTCAAACATGTTTTGAAGAGGCTCAGAAAATAGTATATATGCATATGGCAATGGATTCCTATCCCAGGTTTCTAAAGTCAGAAATGTACCAGAAACTTTTGAAAACTATTCCTGACTGCCACTCAAAAGTTTAAATTGAAAATTGTATATAGCAAGTACTTGCTTTGATCTTTTACTTTAGGAAAGCACAAATCACAACAAAAGAAGGAATAAAACAAAAATCTAGCTAAAAATTTATTTCTAGTTCCAAAGAGAAATATTACAAAAGGAATGAACTCTACAACTCTTATAAGTAATACAAGGTATAGGATACCTATCTTCATTATATTAACAGTATGACATTTTTACTATAGTAATCAACTAATGGATGTTTTCATTAATTTTGCTGTCATCATGCACAGATTACTTATTTAAAAACTTTATCTCTGTGAATTATGTCTCTATCATGAATGTATTCTGCAAATATAGTATTCTTAATAACTCAAATTAGCAGACAAATTTGGTATTTGTAATTCAGTTGTGTTTTATCTTGAGTAATATTAAAAAGATACATTCTTGAGAGATATTTAATCTGTATAATTTTCCTATTAATCTGTTCATAACTAACATTCTATAACATATATATCTTATACATGTGAAAAAAATTGTGATGTTCTTTAAAATGTGTTTTTTCATTTATTCTTGCACTTAACATTGCTATAAGGATAGAAAATTTGATTCTTATTTTTTGAGAATTGATTCCTCACAATATAAATTCTTCATGATCTTGGTAATAAATAAATCTAAACATAAATTTAAAGTTATAAACATGTATTTTTCAAGGACACAAAAAAGATATCATTTCAGTATAAATTTCTAAAGGTCTAATGTTGATATTTTATAATGGTGAAAATATATAATATTTTTACTTTCCATAGATTTCACGGAAAGTATAAGGAGTTTAATACATTCATTTTATCTTGCCTTATTGTCATTTAAAAGATCATTCTTTTAAAGACTACAGATTCAACATCCACATTTGGAAGCTCAACATAGTACTTACACGTTTAACAGTTGATCTCCTGTCTTTTATACTTAAAAAAATTTTCAGGTACTTCAAGTCTTGTATTTTGAAAAAAAAGAAATCATTAAAAAAGTATTTCCGCCCTGGGAATCATTTTCAAATGTTCATGTTTTTTCTTGGTTTTGGAAAGTAGATTAAAATAGATGTTACCCTTGTTTTGAAACAAAGCTTCCCCTTTCTTCCCAGTGATTCACTACTTCTCTGTACCACAGCACTCTTAATTCCATGAGCCATTACATTTTATTGTACCTAGAAGAATGATTTTGTTGGTCATATGCCTCCATGGTTCACAGGGTCCCAGGCATTTTGTCTGTAGTGTTTATTCCACTTTTAAAAAGAGCAGCATGAGTAACTGCACAGTCAGCCATAACAAATTCAGGTGCTGAGGAGGTCCAAGCCATTAACCACCTTGATCCCAGCTCTGAAACTAAGGAGGTCTTTCTAAATAAATGAATGAATAAACAAAGAGACGGCACTGATAGAATAAGGAATCCACTTTGACTACACATAATGGAAAGGTTAGTAGATTCGTTGTTAAGAAACTTTGGTTTCAACTCTAGATATCTCAAATTATTAACTACATAAATTTATTCACCTCTGAGAAAACTACAGAAAATTATAAAATTTCTTATTCCATCTGCTCTTCAGTTTCCTCATCTTCAAAATGAAGTAGTTAGACTAGATAATAGATATCCTTAGCTCCTCTCCAGCTTCAAAATTTTGTGCCTTCAGTACTTTTAAGTAATTGAGTGCAGCATCTAAAGGGGTGTGTGTGGCATCCTGTCACCTGTCCTCTGACTTTGTTCAGTTAATAGCAAGATATATCTTCAAAACTGAACTTTGTCACTCAGGTACTCTTCTAAGATCATACGTGCTCAGATGTTTATAAATCATGTACAGTCACAAACATACTCCTACTCCCCTTTTCCAGGTCTCCCCACAACAGTCACTGCTGAATTCCATGTTGGGCTTCAAGAAAAGGCCTCAGGATTGTGAAAAACAGTATACAGCTTCCTCAAAAAAATTAACATATTTTATCCCATAATCCCAGATATGGAATACTTATAAAAACTTAAATATATCGTATATATCATGTAATCATTAATTATATAGCATAATCATATTAAATAATTCTAATTTTAATTAAAATAATAATATATAAGCCCTAGATTATGATTTTCAACATATTTTAATGCACCTATGCCAACTTCATTGAAATATTAGATTTGAAAACTTGGGACTTAATGGGTTATAAATAGACCTATCTTGATCCAGCACTGCACTTCTGGGTATCTATCCAGGGATTGAACAGAATCTCAAAGAGATATCCCTACTTCCATCTTCTCCACAGCATTGTTTACAATAGCCAAGACAGGAGAACAATCTAAAGGTCTTTCACAAGATGATTAGATAAAGAAAATATGAGACCAGACATATATACACACAAATACAAGCTGAGTATTCCTTATTCAAAATGCTTAGGACCAGAAGTGTTTCAGATTTCAGAATTTTTATATTTTTGGATAATTTGCATACACATGAGATTTCTTGAGGATGGAATATAATCCTAAACGTGAAATTAATTTATTTATTTTATATGTACTTATATGTATGTATATATACATACACAGAGTATAATTTTATATGATATTTTTAGTGCTTCTATGTTTTGACTATGATCTGCCACACAAGGTAAAGGTGTGGTATTTTTAACTTGTAGCATCATGTTGGTGCTCAAAAGTTTTCAGATTTTGAAGCATTTCAGATTTTGGATTAGGGATGCTCAACCTATATTATGCAGTCAAAGAAAAAAGAATGAAATCCTCATTTTTGCTAAATGGATGGAGGAAAGCCAAATGAGTAAGACACAGAAATACCACATATCTCCCTTACACATGGAATCTCATAGAAGAGGAGAATAGCATGGTGGTTGCCAGGGTTTGTGAGGAGGGGAAGGATAGACATCAAAAGGTACAAAGTTTCAGATATGAAAGGTGGGTAAATTTCAGAGATCTAATATACATCGTGATGATAATATATAATGATACTGTACTATATACTACTAAGAAGGTAAATCTTAGATATTCTTAACACACACAAATAGTAACTATGTAGAGATAACAGACATTAATTACTGAAATTGTGGTGATCATTTCACAATGGACATATCTATCAAAAACATCAAACTGTATACTTTAATATATGCAATTTTATGTCAAGAATATCCTAATAAAGCTTAATAAACACTATGGATGTGTCAAAATGAACCCTACTATTATGTATAACTACAATGTACTAATTAATAAAAAACAAAAATAAAAAAGTTAAAAATCTCAAATTGTTCTATTAAGTTATGATAGAAATTTCAGAATAAAATATTGCTTTTCTTCACAACATACTAAATTTGGGTAATAATATCTATAAAACGATAAACTGCAAGACTTATATTGAATAGAAACAAGCAGAATATTGTTAGGATCCTTGGAACAATGGGGAATATTTGCTGATTATTGTAGAGGTCAAGAGTGTTTTAGTCAGCTTTTTCACTACTATGACCAAAAGACCTGACAAGAACAATGTTAGAGGAGGAAAAGTTTATTTGGCGTTCAAGGTTTCAGAGGTCTCAGGTCCACAAATGGCCAAAGCTGTTACTCTGGGCCTGCGCTGAAGCAGAACATCATGGTGGAAGGCTGTGGAGAAAGAAAGCAGCTCAGGACAAGACAATCAGGAAGCCCAAGAGACCTCCACTCACTGGGGACAAAATATAAACCTCAAAGGCACAGCTCCAGTGACCTAACTCCTCTAGCCACACCCAACCTGCTAACAGTTACCACACAGTTAATCTATTCAAGTGGATGAATGCACTGATTAAATTAAGGCTATTATAACCCAATCATTCCACCTCTGAACTTTCTTACATTGTCTCACACATGAGCTTTTGGGGGCAACCTCATAGATATCTAACCCGTAATGGACAGTAACAGAACAATATTAATTTTTTGAGACAAAAGCTATGTCTTACATTTCATTCTCACTGAATGAACTACAATATGCTCCAAAAAGATATAAATCAAAGAGTCAAGGAGTTGGTAAATGAATCACAGTTGTTGTTTTTTTTTTTTTTATTCACCAGTGAGAAATGAATAACTCTGGTGCCAGATCTCCTTTACACTCTAAATCAGCAATTAAAAAGCAATTCCTGGTTTGCATAGACAATACAAGACTTCAGAACTAACATACGCATAAAATCAATATATCATGGCCTAAATTTGAGTCATTTAACAAATCCTCTATCTACTGCATGAAAACAGTGAACAAAAAATGTGCATTCTACTAAATATTAATGATATGGAAGAAATTGTGACAATGCAAGCCAACTGAAGAGAGGAAAATTAATAAGTGGTCTGAGTGGGATTGGCTGGTGGAAGGTAGGGCAAGCTTTAGGGAAATGCTCAGTCATCCTATCAATGAAACAGAGTCATTCTACTAAAGTGTTTTCATTATTAACACAGATAGCAAATGTTCTTTTGATTTTTTAACAACTTATAATTACTCTTCTAACCAAAGGTGCATGGTCCTTGTTCTCAGTGAGAAAAAGGTGAGTTGAATGAGTGTGGATGAGTGTGTTTATCAAATTTTCTTTTGAAACAATTTCTACAAACTGAGCTTCTACATATTTAATCAGTTTTCACTTACCATTGGTATCAATTGCACAAAATGTGCTTTGGGCTCCTGTCATGCCAGCTTCTTAGCATTTCGAGAATATACTAGTAAATAGAGTAATTAGCATTCTTTACTACTTCCCTCTTCCCTTCAATGGACAGATATCTGTACTGCAAAGCAGAGTAAGCTGAACCTCCAGTTTTGTTTATACTCTGGTTTTCACCTCCAAGGTACAATCTGTCTTTCCGTCTCTCTCAAAGTCTTTCCACACACCTAATATCCTTAGACTTACATCTAATATCCTTAGACTTTAGCAGCAGGCTTCAGTTTCCTTATCAATACAACTGACATGATGAAGAAAGCCAAATGCTGTGCATGATTTTATTATACCCCATTACAATTTGCCCATCATTTTCTTTTTCTATAACTTGGACTCATTTTGAAGAATAGTTCCTTCAAAAATGGAAGTTCTCATGAGGAGGTAGATAATAAACTACTTATTTTGCCTTTAAGAATAGTTAAGAGAGATCCTTTCAAATATATAAAATATAATGACTTAGGAACGAACAGACAATATGAACTTAAATCCTCCTATGCTTATTAAGGGCTGTTTATCCAAGAATTTTACATAGAAGTAAATTCTATATTAATTAATAATTAGTTTATAATTTAATGAATACTTTAATATCTTAATATTCTAATGCTTTTTGTTTTTCTTAAGAGATCTTTAAAAGCAAAAAAGAAATACATTGCTTTATTAAAACAATTCCAAAATTGACATTCATCAAATCGTTACAAGGAGATATTCATATTAATGCATTTCTGATGTGATATTTTTTCCTTAGTAGTCTGAGATTCGTGCATTTTTTTAAAAATTGACTTCTGCAGTCAGAACCTGAATATATTCATGATTGTTTTCTATTTAGATACATATATACATTTTCAAACTCTGAAGATGGATGAGGTAAGCTTCCATTGTCTTTGAATAAAAATCAGATCTTATCTTCTCCAAAATAAGTTAGTCATAAAGATTTGTGTAATTCAGAATTCAAGCATCCTGGCAGAGATGACCGCTTCCCTACTTACAATCCATCCATCACATCATAGTTTTATCCACTGCAAAGGATTTTCTACCAATTTGTGAAGAATGACTATGGAGAAAAGAAATGTGCAGCTTTCTTTAAAGACATAAAAAGCTGCAATTTTAGGAAATGGTAAGACCCACTGCTCAAAAATATCTTCTGGGACCTGAAACTCCCACCACTGGTCAGAAATGAAAAATGGCTTCTATACACATGTTGCAAGTGAAGAGTGAATCACCAGGGCTGACACTTTAGCTGTTGCCTAGCAGAAAACAAAACTGGGAAAAATAGAATGCAGTAATATAGGATAGCATAGGAAAATACTTAGGCAAAGTGAACAAAGACATTAGAGTAAAAAGGGGTCACCAGATACCACAAAGGACTTGCTAATCTGGAGGTAGGAGGACAAAAAGGTATTGCTTACAAAAATCTTCCTATGTTGTTTGCAGAAAGGCAAGGAGGAAGCTGAATTTAAAGTCAAATATTCTAAATTAATAATTATAGATCTTTGTAGGAAAAAAAGAAATTACATTTCTATAAAATAAAAACAAGTATTAAATTATTCAATAAATAATATGTATAGAAGTATTCCTTTAATAAAATAATTCTAATGAAGCAGAGATATTATTTCTGCTCTCAGGACATGTGAACTGATAATTCAGACACAAAATAAAAATGATCAATAATAATGGTCCAGGCAGACTAAAGACTATTCTAGAACCTCGCAGGAGCATCTGCTTCTACCCAGTGGGATCTATAAAGGGTGGAAGAGACAATGTTTAAGATGATTCTTGAAGAATAATTAAGAGATGACTCAGAGGAAAGGGGAAGGCTGTGTGGGTTGAACAAGGGCTAGAGAGGAAAGAATCCTGTGGCAATTAGAAGATTTAGAAGATGCTGGAGTCTCTGGAATCAGACAGCTCTAAGTTCAAACCCTGACTCCAACACTGAGCAACTATGAGAAGTTAAGAAAACTGCTTATTCTCACTTAACCTTGCTTTTTCCTTATCTGTAAGAAAATAATTACAATGCACTAATAACATCTGCCTCGTAGATTTCTGTGTTCATAAAGTGCATATAAAGATCTCATTTTGTGCTCAATAAGATTTTTCTATATTATTGATTGCCATAAAAGCCCAAATGAGAGTAAATGAGAGTCTGAGCTGAGAAAAAGATAAACCTTTTCTGAGGGAGAAACGGAACTGATGAGATTTGAGCAATAAGGGAGACATCACTGATGGGGCACAGTTTCTAACAGGCAGCAGGAAAGTGCAGATGCCATTCACTGAGAAAAGGAGCTGAGTAGGGTGAGCAGGATTTGGGAGACATGTAGAGTATGAGATGACTACATGCTATGAGTTCCAGAGAGGAGAAGAGGCCAGGAATGTGCATCAGGGAACTGCTGGCACAACCAAGTCACTGACCGAATGAGATCTTACAGGGGAAAAATGTGCAGGAGAGAGCATGGAAACTCAAAGAATCCAGCCAAATATCAGGAAACAAAATAACAAATTAATAACTCCTAAAATTTCATTGTAAGCTCATAATGATATTTACAGCAATGATAATGATCATTTGTTATGTTTTACTACATAAAGTATAATATGCAACATTTTGACATGTTATTCATTCATTCAACAGATAATGCTAAACATCTTGTATGGTAACCTGGTTATCAGAGATGGGGATTCAACAACAAATCAATCAGGAAACTCATCTGCCCTCATGGAGTGTACATTGCCTTTATGTATTAAAAAAGTAATTAAATAAAGACAATCCCATCAGATTATGTGATATAATGAAAGAAAATATAGAAAATAGCAGAGGCAGTGAGGATGCGCTGGAGAAAATAGTCAGGGACCCTCTGTATGTAATTCACATGTTCCTCTCTTCCTGACAATCCCAGGAAAGGGTAAGAATTCCAAGGCCTCAAAAGTTAATTAATGTGTGTGTACATGTGTGTGCAAAGAATACTTAACTTAAGCCCTATCACTTATATTTTTTTATTGTACAAAAAAAGTATGTTAACTATAGGAACAACATTATACAGCAGATTTCTAGAATTTATTCATCTTACATAACTGAAATTGTACCCACTGGTTACAACTCCCCGCTTCCCTCATCCTTTGGGAAGCACCATGATAATCTCAGCTTCTACTAATTTGACTGTGTTAGATAGCACATATAACTGGAATCATGCAGCATTTGTCAGGAGGCAAGAGGACCCCAAGTTCAAAGCCAGCCTCAGCAATATCGAGGCGCTAAGCAATTCCTTGAGAGCCCTGTCTCTAAATAAAACACAAAATAGGGCTAGGGATGTGGCTCAGTGTTTGAGTGCCCCTATGTTCAATCTCTGGTATCAGAAAAAAAAAGTAAAGACTTAAACATAAGACTTGAAACTGAAGCCTCAAGAAGAAAATAGAAAGAAAAAAATTTCCAAAATAAATAAGAACCCCTAAAACTAAATAACAACACCACCATACCCCCCACAGAGAGAGAGGGGGGGGGAGAGAGAAAAACTAGTAACCTGATTTTTAAATGAGCTAAGAAATTGAATAAATGAATTTTCCAGTGCCTCTTGACTAGAAACAAGATTGCTTTCTGATTCTAATGCCTTACTTCCTCCCACAAATAAGCTAAATGGAAAGTACACGTACAATTACCTAATATATGTAAGTATGTATTCAAATTTTAAATACCATTATCTATACAAACTGATTTAATATGGAAGTTGGCTCTTATAGCTACCTCTCATTAATGCTGCTAATAAACTCCAACAAATTGGTTTAAAACATCTTTCATGCTTAGGTCTCCACTAGAAGAAGTATTAGCAGGGAACTGAGGTAATGATGCCCAAGTTCCAGTACTAAGATTAAATACTTTAATTAGAAAATATGTTGCATAAGCTAAAAATGGCAAAACACATATTGGGTAACCCATAAATATTTATACAAAAGGGAGAAGGCGAAGGTAGAGGAATCAAGCTACCAGCTTATCCAAAGTTAGAACCCCACTAGCAGCATCCCAGAATATCACTCTTGGATGAAAAGTGAGCAGAGGAAATCTAGGACCAATATCAGGGGCACAGTCAGTGAGTACCAACTGGCTGCATTTTCAATTTGAGGTCCTAGAGGAACAGGTATTGGAAAACCTCTCCCATACAGGTTGGTTTTCACTTGCCAGCCACACGTGCAGCAGTTATCAGTCACTTTTCAAAGACACCACCAAGCATCTGGCACCTACTACTGTTGCCTTGTCCTACAACCTTACTTTAAATGATAAATTAGCCACTTAGGGCTTAGATAATGTACCTAGGTATAAATAAGTATGTTCATGAAAAGGACAAGTGACAATTTCAAATTGTAACAGTTTACCGGGGAAGAGTGAGTTCACAAATGAATGAAGTTACCATAGCACATGCAGAATGCTGATATAGACTATTTTGATTAAGCCTCAAAACAATTTTATCCCTGACATATAGAAGAGAGAAGAAACCCAGCAATCAGGATTTTGGGTGCAATCTGCACCCAAAGTGATTAAGGACTGAGATTCAAGCACACAAAGGTCTGGTAGCAGAGTGAACCTGCCCTGCAGGGATGCTGTATGAATGGAGTTGATGGATGTGGATGCCAGACCATAGCACCTAGAAGGTAATGGTGATAGCACCTGCCTAGATTTCCAGCCACGTGGTAGTGGGACAGTGCTGAGGCAGGAAAGTCCCAAGTGCAAGGCTAGCATGGGCCACTGAGTGAGACCTGGTTTCAAAATAAAAATTTTATAAAAGGATATAGTTCAGTGGTAGAGTGCTTACACAGCATGTGTGAGGCCCTGGGTTCAACCTTCAGTCCTACACACTCACACACAAAAGACAGTTACTAAAAGAGAGGAAATGTTCTAGAAAGTAATAGTTCCTGAGAATCAAAATGGACGGAAGCAGATGTTAAAATACAAGAAAAAAATTAAATATGTAGTTGGGAAACAGAAGCGGCAGTGGGGTAAAGTGGGGGGAATATCAGCCTCATATATCAAACAGAATTCACGATCCTGGTATGTCTTAATTTAGTGAGCTCAAATTTATTCATTGTTTCATTATCACGTCACTAAATACTTCATATGTGTGAGATATCAACCCGATTACAGGTGGTATGTAGTAAGCTAATAATTTGCTCCAAACCTTCAATATACTTAGATGCCCAAAGAAAGGAAAAACAATCACAATGCAAATAATGCTAGGATGGTAAACAAACAACATTTATAATGATTAACCTCCTTCATTAAAAAACTACCCTTCCTATTAAGGAAACTTCTCAGCACAAGAAAAAGATACGCCAGATCTATAAACACATTTAGTTTGAAAGTTATCCTTTAAAAGGAATGATGTGAAAGAAGTGAGAAAATCTACTGGACAACTTGACTTCTTGATAAGATTTCAACTCATTATGCTGCTTCTAATTAATCATGTATTTTTCTATGTTATTACACACTTACAAGTGCTTCTAACTGGCAGCACATGCTGCTGAGTTCTTTCTTGCAGGATTCTGCAAGTGAGAAGAATAAGAAGTGACAGTTAAGGTAAATATAGTCTGTCTTATGCTGATAGCACTCATCCTCCCAGTGACTCATACGTAAGTTACATCCCAAGCAACTAATTCTAAAATTGGAGTGTATGTGCTAGCAAAGTTTTAATGTCTCAGTTTGGCAGTTTATATCTATAGTTGCCACAATGAACTTTATTATTAGCTGAAAGTTTTGGTGAGAAGTGTCATAAATGCTTTTTCTTTGAGAAGAGAAAGAGAAAAAAAATAATAAGAGTTTCCATTTCCAGGAAAAAACTTGGAAGCGAACAGGTGCCTGGCACTTGGATAGTCATTTTGTTTTCCTTATCTCATGTAAGTTTCACAATAAATGTGCAACAAAGTTATTATTAACTACATTTTCACCTTAAGAAAACTAAAGTTCAGAGACATTAAAAACTTGTCCAAACACACTCAAGGAACTGAGAAAACAAGCCAAAGCTAAATCTAAGGTCTTTCTGATTCCAAATCTATATTTCCTAATAAATTTTTTTAAAAAGATATTTTATTTCTTAAAGACCAAAATTGCAACTTTTTTTCAGTTACATGCATGGAGGTCAGACTCTGACATTGAAGGGACACTTGTGTAACTAATGATTGAGTTTCTTCATGAATCTCGAAGTATCTATTGTCATCATTCAAATGATATCTTAAAAATGACTGCCCTCATCATCATAAAGATAAACCTAGAAAGTGCTTCTTATGCAAACACTAATTAATATAAATCTAAAAAATCATAAGGGCCTAATTTTAACAGATCTACAGATTATTTTAAAAGATTATTGTCATCATCCAAAGACAGGAAAATGGTTCTGATAACATAGACCTGAACAGTCAATAGTCCAGGTAACAAGATGATGTTCAGAATAAACCCCTTAGGTCACAAGCCAGGTAGCCGGGGCATCTGTTGCTCACTAGACTTGATTCAGAGTCATGTCTCACTTAACTGGAGCATCATCGACATGTAACACATTGCTCTCTGTCCCCCTCAATAACTCTGCAGGGAACTGACCTGAATCCCATTTTACAGATGATGAAATTATTACTTCGGTTACAAATCTGCAAGTGATAAAGACAGGCAGCAATTCAAACCCAGGCTCGTTGTTTTTTCTCCATCTCTCACTTCCTTTCAGCATGGTGCCAATTTCTCACTGTGGTTTTTGGTTCTAGAGATTCCCTTAATTTTTTTTATTTAAAGAACTGAATATATTATTTTTCCTTATTTCCTGTTTCTGCTTTATTTTCCTCCTGTATTATTTATCAGAATGAACGATGTCACTTATCAATTGTAATATCATTGTTGTTCACTTTTTTGTCTCTTCCATTCAATTCTCAGTTAACTTTCTATGCCCCAAATCTGCCAAAGAGCCTAAAAAATAGTTCTAAGCACGCTTAATAAATATTTGCTAAAAAAGAAATTATGGTGCCCAGTCCCCTTAGTCGGAACCCTAGAGGCCGTCTGAGACTCCTTCCTCTCCTTCAGCCCCCATGGCCAGTTAGCAACAAATTATTAATCAACTCCACATTACTATAACAAAATACCTGGGGTAATGAACTTATAAAGAATAACAGTGTGCTTAGCTCATGGTTCTGGAGGTTCCAATTCAAGATCAGGCAATCCCATAGATTAGGCCTCTGGCAAGGAAGACACATCATGACAGGAGCAAACCCCCCGAGGTCAAGAGCCAGGAAACAAAATAAGAGAGAGAGATTGAATGAGAAAGGAAGAGGGCATGGTCCCACAATGCCCTTCAAGAGCATGCCCCAATGACCTAAGGACCTTCCTTAGAGCCCCACCTAATTTCTTCAAAAGTGCCACTCTGTAGACCACACTTGTACCACACAAACTTTGGGGGGACACTATGCAAATCATAGTACCATGTTCTGTCCATTTTACTTTAAATGTCTCACAAAACTATCCTCATTCTTTTCTGAAGTACTACATTTTTCTTCTGAAAGATGGAAACACCTCTTCTCTAAGACAGCTCGCCTCCAAGACATTGGGTACCAAATATAACACAGCAAAAATTTCTCCATTAATTCTTCATGGCCTCTAGCATGATGTGTAAAGCTCTTCAAAGATCTTAGTCTTGCCTAACACTCTAATCTCATCATTGGTCACTGTCTCATGCCCGTCTCTCTTCTCTTCTTCTCAGTCCGTCAATCTCTCTCTCTCTCTCTCTCTCTCTCTCTCTCTCTCTCTCTCATACACACACACACACACACACACATACACACACACACACACACTTACAAGCCCCTTGTACCCACATGCCTTTTCTCCATTGTGCAGTTTCCTGCAGCTGAAAGACTCTTTTTCCATCTGGGTACTTGGTGAATTTCCAATTACAAGGTTCGTCAAAGGTTAATCATTTGTCATCCTCTTAATGGAATAGTCTTCAAATATTTTCCCCAAATATAGAACATGTCATTATTAATATATGTATCCCTGATTTCAAGTGTTCAAAATACAGAAATGAATTAAATATCACCCAGCATTTTGTCTTATCTGTTATTATTTTTGTATTTCAGATGATCTGATCCTCACAACTACATAGCACTTGTGACAAAATAAAAGTATAAGATACTAACCAAGATTTTTTTTTTCCCTTGTGTTTCCATTTTGTCA
This sequence comes from Urocitellus parryii, assembly GCF_045843805.1. NCBI lineage: Eukaryota > Metazoa > Chordata > Mammalia > Rodentia > Sciuridae > Urocitellus > Urocitellus parryii. The sequence goes on along the minus strand of NC_135539.1, from coordinate 123,974,938 downwards.
GCCCCAAACAGTAATTCAAGGGAGCACTTGAAAGTAGCTCAAGGAAAAAAATATGGTCAAAGTGTTGGGGTTTGAGTTCCAAAATAAAGTCTTGAAACTTATAACAGTGCCAAAAGTCTTAAAAGCTTTTTATTCTTAAGAGGAGAATTTTCTCTGCCTCCAAGTGGTTGTCTTGAAAACCAAAGTATAAGGCTCATGCTATTAGAAAAATAAAGATCTCTACGATGTTGCCATAAGCACTCCTTACTGAAATTTTCTAAACTTTTTACCTTTTGCATGACAAATTTTAATTCAAGCTTATTTTTCTCTGAGTTACATTCATCCATCTTTCTAGTTTTTAATTCTACTTTGCCAAGAGAACTTTAGAAAAATATTTATCAGAATAACTTGCTTTGCTGTGATAAAACCCACAGCACTTCCAAAAACTGTTCATATAAACACACTTGCCTCTTCTCGGTTCTGCACTTCTCCCAGATTTTATCAGCTTGAAATTTTTGCTTTCTTCTTTAATTAAATAAACCCTGTTTCTCTCCTAAGAGCCACTTCAAATTCCACCATGTTTCCCCAAAATCCTCTATAATCACCCTGAGCTAGAAAATCATCCCTCCCCCACTTCAAGTGCCCATAGCAACCATTATCAATGCACTCCAAGGACATAAATCTGTACTATTTTGTCATAATTTATCTCCTTCTTAAACCAATTAAAGTACTTTTTTAATGTTTTTATCATATTTAATGTTTTTATTATGTTCAGGAATAGAACTCTTATTTCTGTCAGTAAGTTGTAAATTTTTGGAGAAAACTGACTATGCTTTTCGTATCTAGATATAGATATAAAATAGATATGGATACATCAGAGACCATGTCAGTTATTTGCAAAGAGTTAAGTGCTAAATGATTCTTCAACATGGCATTTATCCTTTTAGTGATGATAGTAATAAAAATAATGATAATCATATCAATTATTAAGTATCTACTGTGTGCCAGGCATCATGGAGTGTCAATAACTTCACATGGATTATCTCATTTATTTTTCCTAACCAATTCATTAATTTGTTTCTATTATTATTTTGATTATTTAAACAAAAACTGAGACTTTAGAGGGATTAAGAACTTTATCCCAGACCACAGAATAAGAAGTAGAAAACCTAGAACTTAGTTTTATCCTCTATGCTTTATTTCTACTTGTAGGAATCCTCATCTAGTATCTTGTCAGGTGGACAAATTTTATCAATTTTCTTGACCGTCATTGTTGTAGGAAAGGTATTCTTTATCAATAACAAGTGCCTGTTCAAGTAACTGTGTCGTCCATGAACAAAAGGAAGGCACTCTTATATAGGCTGCAATAAGTAAAATGTGGATGATATTAAAATTGGCTTGTGACTTTAGTGAAGAAATATAAATAGTTATGAAAAACTAAAACACACTAGCAGAAAATATAATGCATCAGACCTCTGCAATAAATAATGATGATTTCATAAATATTAGACAAGGATTTCTAAATGTCAGAGCTAGTAAGAATCCTGAAAAACATCTATATGGTTAAAAAGTACAGCATGGTATGAAAGAATTATTGTCAAATAAATCACCATGAAAAAGTGAAGTGTTTTTTAAAAACTCCTAATAGAATTTGGAATTGGAAAAACCATCTGTACATGAATCATAAATAATGAAAATAAGGACAAGGAAATTATAAGTACTTTTAAGTATAGCACTATTTGTTCTTGGTTTACTATTTCTAAAAGATGGAGAACCTTTACAAAGAGAAGAAATGTGAAATACTTGAGGAACTGAAAATCATTAGGGTGTCTAATAAATCATTTCAAAACTAATACATCTAAAAAATGATTTTTTTAATCTTCTCCAAAACCTATCCTTTCCCAGTTTTCCTCTTCTCAGACAGCATCATCCTGCCAGTGTTATAAATCCCAACCCTTGGAATCTTCCTGATATCTGTTCTTTCTCTCATATTTCACATGCAATTAATCAATCCATCTCTTCACAATACATCATAAATGCCGTTACTACTCATCATCTTCACAATGTTGGCCCACCCCCAAGCCACTGCCACATTTTTCCTGAACTATTACCATAGGCTCCTAGCTGGCTTTCCACCTTCTAGCTACCACCACTACCAGATAAAAACACACACACACACACACACACACACACACCACAGTGTTCATTTAAAAATGTGTCAGATTATATCACTCTTTTAAAACTCTCCAATGGTTTCCATCTCACTCAAGGAAAACAATCTGAAATCCTGACCATAGTCTACCAGGCCTTGACCCTACCTTATCTCCTCTCTGTCTACTGCACTAAAACCATCAACAATGACCCATCAACCTCCCCATTTCTCCAGTCCCTGGATCTTCATTGCTCCGCTATGAACTCATTATTCTCATCCTTCCCTACATCCTTGTACCTAGAATGCTCTCCCTGAAGTTCTCTGCTCAAAGGCCTCTGATCAGTCCATATAGAGTAACATTGCCTCAACCAACTCTTTCTTTCCCCTTACCTGGATATTCTTCATGACACTTGTCATCAACTCCCTAACATATTTTATGTTTATTTTCTGTCAACCTCATTAGATAAAAAAGCTCCCCCAAGAGAAAGGTCTTTGTCGAGAAGTATGCAAAACTACCAACTAAGTGTTATTAAAAATGATCTAGCTTTGTAAGGGTTCTCCATCTTTTAGAAATAGTAAACCAAGAACAAATAGTGCTATACTTAAAGTACTTATAATTCCTTGTCCTCATTTTCATTATTTATGATTTATATACAGATGGTTTTTCCAATTCCAAAATGATCCCAGAACAGTCCTCCGAAAAAAAATATTGATTTGAATTAGACAGATTTGGATTTTTACCTCCATTCTTCTACTCTTTTAAAAATAAATTGCATCGTGCATATTTGAGGTCCACAGTATGACATTATGGGATACGATCCATAGCAAAAACACTTATTAGTGACACAAATTAACATGTCTATCCATCATCAACTTTTGAGAGAAAAAAGATTTTGAAACCAGTTGAGAGAAAAAATAGCTGACATCAACTTATTTCACAGAAGTCCCCAATACAATGCACTTTTACTGATTTTAGTCTGAGGTGGCACTAATGACCTCTAAATTTGTTCATCCCAGATAACTGCTGTTTGGTGTCCTTTGAACTACATTTCCTCCTTCCCTCCCTATTTAGTCACTGTTGTATTCCTTTTCTTTGTATGTGAACTTCTTTTTTAATTCCACGTATGCTACATAATCCAGACAAAGAAAGAAAAATATTGCATTTACTTACCTGAGGAATCTGACATTTTTTAAGTTCATCAAGTTTAAGGATGTTAATATCTATGAGCCTGAAGTTCCTGATTGGTAGAAAAGACAGTTTTTAGGAAAGATGCAATAAAATAAGGCTGATAAGAAGAAAGGCTAGGAACTGTAAGTAGTGGCAGTGACAAAAGTGACTTCACAAAGTTGCAATGGAGTTTCTGTTATTTGCAATAGCAAATGTAAAATCCCAACAAACTAGCCAGCCTAACAGAGGCCTTCAGTAAGTGCTCACTAACATACATTTTTATTTCTACTGCTGGTATTTCATTTTCTGTAAATGGAAAAATAGAGCTGTCCAGAGTTTGATTATTGGATTCTGTAATCTGAGAGGTATGGAACACTGTGTTATGTGTGAAAACTGAAAGAGACAAGAATAGACCTATTTGCATTTTTTTATGAATAATGGCTTCAGATGTTCACCTACACCTGGGATTCTGTAGAAAAAGCAAAACAAACTCATTAAAATTTAGATTATTATAGTCTTCCTTACATTATGGACCAGGACCGTTCTCCCATATCACACCTACACAAGGCTAAAGTGTTTGAAGGACCAATTTTCAGGATAATTTTATTTTGGTAAATATGTTTATATAGATAGCACCTATTTTAGCACTTAATATTTCCTGGAAACTCTAATTGTTTAGAAAGAAATGAATGGATGCTGTGTCAATAAGCCGAGGCCAGTGTTTTTTGCCACCTAATGTTTTAAGAATCTTTGAGCACTTTCTGATAATACAAATTAAATGCAAACAGTCAAGTTGCACACAGTACACTTCATTGAGTCTTTCTGCCAGCTGAGAAGATGAATGTTATAATGAGACATGTTAATTACTTGCTCTCTAGTGGCTATAATTGATTAATTTTGACTGGTACATCTTGTAATGTAATGGAGTACAGTAAATATTGGGCTTGTTATTTTTTCCAGGGCAAGAAAACCATGGTTTTTAATGATTTGCCTCATTTGTAGCTTTCTCTACAATCTGCCTGTATTGGTAGACTGAAGTTAATCTCTTTACCAAATGAATTTCCATATGAATTTCATATCAAGAAATCCATAGAATACTTAAGGAGAGATGTTATCTCCTCTCTCTCTCTCTCTCTCTCTCTCTCTCTCTCTCTCTCTCTCTCTCCCTCTCTCTCTCTCTCTCTCTCTCTCATACACACACACACACACACACACACACACACTTCAGTTTTATGTAGAGCCAAACATGAAAGCACTAAGAAATCCCAGCTACCATATGTACATTGTTTTCTTGTTTTCTTTTTTACTTAATATGTTTTATAGACATATTTGTGTTTTTTAAAACAACTAAACTTTTATATCTGGTACAGCCATGAGTGGTTGTACGAGATTCAGTATTAAATTTGAAATCTTTGAACCAAATGTGAAGAGTTTAAATCATGGCCATCTAGAAGAAATTACTCCCAAAGGGCTATTTCTCAACTCTTGTTCCCTTACTGGTCCCCTAAGGAGCCTTTTTAAACATTTTCTTTCCCTAGTTACCCTCTCCCTATGAAATTTTAATACCACAGGTATTATCCGATATATATATATGGTTATAAAATACTGTAGTATTTTGTAGGATCATAAACAATTTGTGATATCTAAGACTTTTTTTGCTCCCTCAAGAATCAATTTTTGCCTTTAAGGATAGATTTTACCATTCCTTTTAAGAATGCATTCACTAGAGTTTTTGTTCTACTTCCTTTTTATCATTGTGTAAATTAAATATTCTCATTCAAATACATGAAGCCCTCTGTATTTATGTCTTCCTAGAAGCTGGTGATTTAGGCACACCCCCAGGTATAGGAGGTAGTCAAGACAAAACATATGACACAAATGCACTTTGTTCCCTTTCTCCTCTATCCCTCAAATAATACATGCTGAATCAGACTCAAAACAACACATCAAGGCATCCTTCAAGAGAAAAGAAACCTCAAGAGTCATGTGCAAAATGTACTTTGCAAAAAGACTGAATAAATTTGACCCTACAGTCTGCATACTTTCTTGAAGTATTTTACTCACATGAGCTTTGGTGCCCACATCTATTTAATAACTTATCTCTTACATATTGATTCAATAAAATATGTTAGCTCAATCAAAACCCCCCATGAAGTCAATGAGAAACACCTATTGATCAAGAAAAGAGAAGTTTCTTAAACTTACTGTAGCAAGCAAGACTACCACCTTCACAAAGTCTTTGAATCTCCAAAGGAAGAAAATTAGGATAATATTTACAGAGTTATGGGGACCCATTATGAATGACTTTAAAGTAGTTCCTGAAGAACAAAGAACCAGTTGGGATTGGACAGAGTTAATGACACAATAACTTTGGATTAGCTGTTTTCCAAAGCAGTTCTGATGAGCAGTTATTAAGTTTTTATAAATAAACTGTTTCTGTTTGTGGTTTTAATTTTTCAGCATCATTTAACATAGAGACTGGAATTTGCTTCTATTGTCAGTTTCTATTATGACAGACCTTAATTTGAGCACTAAAGATAAAGACCAACTCCCAGCACTCAATAACCTTCTACTCCAAGAAGCTTTGACTAAGCTACTCCAGGTTTCAAATCTTTTGAAAAAGCAGAGGTTGATAAACAATTAAACAGCAGCAGGGGGCAATAATGAGGACAATAAAGGAAAAGGTCCTTTTGTAAAATATCCAAACCACAACAGGAAGGATCCCTGAGACTATCTACTGGTTTCCAGTGTTGGGCTTTAGGGTAGAAGCAACGAGGAGGTAGTTCATTCCATTTTCCCGTTGTAACTTTGACGGAATTGATAGATTATGTCTCAAATACTTTTAAGCCCCTGTGAGGATCTTTCACAAAATTATCAAGAAGACCCCACCTCACTCTTCAATGGGACAAATGTAGACATCAAGGAATAAAAAATGTCAAGCCTGTAACCTAAAATTTAATAGTTATGGTTAACCTAAATTGTCTGAAATTATAATCAGCAGAAGTCTATGGCCTGGTTTTAGCAAACATTGCATCTTAGCGGGTATGAATATCAGAGATGTATGTCTAAGAATTATGCCCAAATGGTTTTCTTTCTCGTTCTTTCCATATTTTTTATTAATACACTATAATTGTATGTAATAGTTGTATGTTGCTATATATTCATGCATGCACACAACATGACAATATAATTTGACCAATATCGTTTCCCAGTATTTCCCCTTTCCCTCCCCTGCACCCTCCCTTTGGTCCCTTTCCTCAACTCTACTGATTTCAGTTTTTATGAAATCCTCCCACCTTTCTTTACCTTTTTCCTCTCTAGTTTCCACAAATGAGAGAAAACATACAGCCCTTGACCTTCAGAGTTTGGCTTATTTTGCTTAACATAATGGTCCCCAGTTCCATCCATTTTGCTACAAATTACATACTTTTTTTTTTTGATGGAAAAAAAACCACCTCCATTGTGTATATATATATACCACATTTCTTTATCCACTCATCCACTGATGGACACCTAGGCTGGTTCCATAGTTGGCTATTGTGAATAGTGCTGCTATAAACATGAGTATGCTTGTATCACTATAGTATGATAACTTTCTTTCAGAAAAATTCCAAGGAGTAGCAATAACCATGTCATATGGCGGTTCCATGCCCAGTCTTTTGAGGAACCTCCATACTGATTTCCATAGAAATGACTCTGCCACTCGTGCCAATGAAACTCTTTCCACCTGTTTCTTAACTCAAGGAAGACTCATCGCTAGTCATTCAGCTGTTCCAAAGTGGCTGCTTAGGTCTGAATTTTTGTGACCCCTCAAATTCATATGTTAAAACCCTTACGCCCAAGCTGAGAGCATTAGGAATTTGGGGGATGTAATCAGATCATGAGGACAGAGCCATCATAAATGAGATTAGTATCCCTATAAAACAGGCCCCAGAGACCTGTCTTGCCCCTTTTCACTACATGAGACACAGCAAGAAAGTGATATCTGGGAGAAGGTGGCACCCCAGATACTGACTCTATCAACACCTTGATCTTGGACTTCTCCGTTTCTGGAACCATGAGAAATAAGTTTTTGTTGTTTATAAGCCAGCCACCCAACTCATGGTGTCTGGTTATAGTAGTCTGAACAGACTAAGAAAGTGGCATGCATAGAAAATTCACCAGAAGCAAATTTTACAGTATTCCAGTGGCAAGATTCAACTAGCTTTCTGTTCAACATCTTCTGCTAAACAACTGGACACAGAACAGGTTGAGAGTCTTTCCAGAGTGTCTTTCCAGGGCAAGTGGTCTTTTGAACTCACTAAATTCCTGGGCCTTGTTTATGCACCAGCTCCAATAATGCCTATACAAATGTTCAGCCTGATCAGCCTCACTTCACAGATGAGTAAATAATACTTAGCATCCATTATACTAATCAAAAAGCAACTTACATGAACTACAATAAGGACAGAAAGACAGTGAAGCCCTCTGACTACCTAAGACTCTGCTTAGAACCTTCCTTGTTTTAATTATCTCTGTAGTGCCTACTCTTCATTAAGTTACCTAACAGGTTAACTAACCAAATTTGAAGTGTAGATCAAATTAAGTAATACCTTCCATTCAGAAGTATTTTAATCGTAAACTAAAAACTATAACATCAAATTTTACCTTCTCCTATTTAACACATACATTCACCTAGACAATAGCAGTTTCTTGACCTTAGCAGTACTCTCATTTTGGACTGGAAAATCCTGTTATGGATGAGACAGCTTGTGCATGGTATGGTGTTTGGCATAGTGCTGGTATCTATCCATAAGTTGCCAGTAGCATCCTTCTTCAGTTGTGATAATCAAAAATATATACAGACGTTGCCAAATGTCACATGTTAGTAAAATCTTCCCTGGTTGAGCATTACTGCCCTAAAGCCAGGCTTCTCCCTAAGGTGATCCCAGTTGCCTAGGCTAATTTTCTTTCTTTACTTTTGCTTAGAATGATTGCAAGCCTTAGCAGTTACATTCTTCACCCTCCTACTTAAATTTGACCCATTCTAAGAAAGGTAGCTCCAAGAACCTCAAAACCACATGAAGTTTCCAGAAGCGGTTGTTTGGTCTGTGTGAATGTGGGCTCCAGACTACCATAGACCCCACAGCTCTGGTAATCTCACACTTGCCCAATCTTCCTACTTATCTTATTTATATCACTTCCTTAGCCCAAATATTGAAGTGTTTACCTTCAAAGCAAGCCTGAATCATCCTCCCATGCAACGGTCCCCCCTTATTATGTCCATTCTGATCTCTTCCTTCTCTAGAGAAGTTTTATACTCTGAAGCAAAAATAAATTAATACAATTCCAGCACCAAAATTTCCTGCAACTTAATTAACTCCTGCTAATAGAAGGAAGTTATCAAAATGGAGTATACTAAAGTTATCTATTCTTCTTATTTAATTGGAGCTTATAGTTATACATAATAGTTGGGTGCACCCTCAAAAATTCACGAATGTGTATAAATCAGTTTCAGCTCATGATCATCCCCTTTTCCTTCCCTTTTTCCCTCCCATCCTCCCACCTCTCTCAAATTCTCCTTCCATAAAGTCATCTATTCTACTGGGGAAATAATAATAATACTCATTTAGTTCCACATGGAGTTTGAACTATATGCAGTTCTTGAAGGATCAAGGCCCAAAGAGTTCTGAATAAAAACATATGTGTGCATGTCCATTTGTATAACAGTCTATAAAACTCTTGGCAGGACTCCCCTAACAATGTGGCAAGATCCTGTCTCAAAATAAATAAAGAGGGCTGGGAATGTAGTTCAGAGGCAGAAGGCTCCTAAGTTCAATCCTCAGAACCCTCCCTCACTCACACACACTGTTTGTACTATGTGCAAAGGGTACAGGTAATAATTTTTCTGTGAACTACTAACTAGAATTTTTTTTAAAACTCTCTTTAAGTTTCTAAAAATAAATGCTATCACATTAAATCAAGAACACCATAAAAATAAATGTTGGCAAAATGAACAGTAGCTGCTCTCAACAAGGCTTAATAAACATAATAAGCGCTAAAACAAATTAATAATTAACAAAACACCATGAAAGTGCAGTGATGTATCTGTGTATCTAAAGTATACTATAAATGTAAGTTAAGAAAGATTCTACCTGAATCCAGTTTGGAAAATGTATGGAAGATTTGAGTTTTCCCTAAAATATAATTGATAGAAAAATTTGGGAACTTTTGATTATCTTAATACTTTCATGTTTGCTTTAACTCAAAAGTCTTTATCAGGGTCAAAAGGGTTTTCCAAACTAAAATCAACAATAGGAAAGCATGTGCATGTGTAAATACTTTACAAACTATATACTTTTTGTAAACATAAAGTATGTCCATTGCTTATCTCACTCATTTAGTTTGCCAACTAGGAGCAGAAATAATTCTATTTCTTTTTTCTCTCATTATCTCAACACTTTTCAGTGTTGCAGGACAGCCAGACTCCTCTCCCTAAAAGAAAACTTCCCTTTAGATAATATGACATTTGCAAAAGGAAAAGTAAATGCAAAAAAAAAACTGAACGTTTTTCAGATGCTTGGTATGTTCAGTTCTATTCATGACACATTCAAGTGTTTTTAATCATCACAATGATCAGTGGAGGCAGTTTTATATTCAGTTTATACACAGGAAAAATAGATCTCAGGCAAATTAAGAATATCATCCAAACTCTCAAGTGCAAATGCAAAACCCAAATTCAGGCATGTTGGACTCCGGGTCTGTGGTTTTCTGAGTCCCTGCTCCTCGTGCTGCCCACTTTTGAATCTTAACTGTCGGTGGAAGTCGGGTCCACCTAGTTCAGTTCTTTCTCTGTAGTCATACCCAAAGTGCTCTTTTGTTTCTTGTTTTATTAAAACATAACAAAGTTTTTATTATCTCTTTCTTCTCTGCTTGTTGTGGTTAAGAGGTAAGGTGTCTCCCAAAAGCTCATGTGTGAGACAATGAAGGAAGGTTTAAATCGGAAATTATTAGATATGGGAGCCTTAACCCAATCAGTGAAATAATCCCCTGATCGGGATTAACTGAGTGGTAACTGAAGGCAGGTAGGGTGCGGCTGGAGGAGGTGGGTGAGTCACTGGGGGCATGCCTTTGGGGTATATATTTTATATCTGGTAAGTGGCCTCTCTCTCTCTCTCTCTCTCTCTCTCTCTCTCTCTCTCTCTCTCTCCTTCCTGATCATGGCTTGAGCTGCTTCCCTCCACCACACCCTTCTGCCATGATGTTCTGCCTTACTTCAAGCCCCAAAGAATGGAGCTGGCTGTCTTTGGACTGAGACCTCTAAAACTGTGAGCCCCCAAATAAACTTTTACTCCTTAAAATTGTTCTTGTCAGGTCTTTTGGTCACAACAGTGAAAAAGCTGACTAAAACACTGGAGAAGTTTTATACTCTGAAATAAAACTTTAAGGTAATAAAAAGTTTGAGAAAATGATGAATGAATAACCCCAAGCATGAAGTAGATACATGATAATACTATGGTATTCTTTGGTATACATGTGAATGCAATAAATAAGTGGATAGTATACATCATATACACAGCATTTAAGATAAATATTCCATTGATTAAAATGAGGATCTCAATAAATATCCATGACATTCTCAGAGTGCAACTGGTAAAAACATTTTAGCTAAGATGGCTAAGAACATAACACTTGTTTCATCTAAAGTTCTGGGGGGGGGGGGTTAGCATCTTTTGCTTTAATGATTATTTCACATCTTTGCCATCCTAACCTATCATGAACTATGTTTTCTTGAGCGTTGGGGTCTTATTTTCTGTATCTAGATTTTTACATGCTGAAAGTTCAAGTATGATATCCATAATCTACTCTAATAATATTCACTCATGGCTCCTAGTCAAAATTTACAATCTCTGTGTTAAATATATTACATTTATCATCGTGTATCATATTTACAGAATCTTACAAGGTAGGATGCTTTACTTCCCCTTTGTAGTTGAAGAAGCTGAGGCTCACAGGGATTGCATGAATCCTAAAGTCACACAGCTGGAAAATGAACTGTAATTTGGATGCAGAACTGTCTAATTCCAAGCTGTGTACTCAACCACTTTGTGGTATAGCTGAGCAGGGAATGTTTCTCTTGTCATAAGCTTACAAAATGTCATCTCCAGGATTTACGTGCTAACCAAGACATATTCTCTTCCTCTGTTTATGTGGTATTCTGAGTAAGGCAGACACTGTGAGAGCCAAAGGAAGGAGATTATTTAGTTTCTTTCAGTTCTACATGCAGGAAAGAGAGCCAATGCTATTTATTTTTAACGTTTCATTTGTTCTACTTAGCTGTACCTGACAGCAGAATGCATTTCAGTTCATCGTACACAAAGGGAGTACAATATCTCAATTCTTTGTACACAGTGTAGAGACACACCATTCATGCAATCATACATGTACCTAGGGTAATAATGTCCATCTATTTCCACCATCTTTCCTATCCTTAAAACCCCTCCCCTTTGCCCAATCCAAAGTTTCTCCATTCTTCCCATGCCACACCCCCATCATAGATCAGCATCCACAAATCAGAGAAAACATTCAGCCTTTAGTTTCTTGGGATTGAGCCAATGCTATTTTTGACAGAGAAAAGTAAAACTTCCAAATTAATGATCAGCTTGTAAATGGACGATCCATTGGGCAAATATTTCCCATACCACAGCATTAAGTGTTGTCCAGTTACAGTGGTCAGGGAATATTCTGAGTTAATGCTATTCAAATGGAGGTTACACTTCTATTAGTTTATAAAATTAACAATTATATGTTTTATACAATTCATGTATTTAATTAAGTTCTACAACTTTTTAGGTTGGCATCCCCTCAGGCAAATAATGTAAAATAATATTAGCTATATAAAATCAATATGAACTTCATTTGATCTGAAATTGAATTTTTCCTAGACTGAAAGATATTAAAGAACCTTAAAAATGCTTCAGGTGGTGATAAGCATTTCTAACTGGAAATTTTACTGTTCATATATTTAAAAAATACTTTGTCATGTATAAGGATAGTATCTGTATCCTCTTTTCAATAAGCTATACTGAGTTTCTGAGAAATAAGAGGAGGAAGGATCCTGCTAATACATCTCTAAATCCCACCTGATTCCTGCTGAAAGCAAAGATGAGCACTTGTAAAAATAATATTATGAAGCTAACGGCTGTATCTGAATTCAAACTCACAAACTCAGTTTACTGGACAGCATGCTAAAGCCAACTGTACTCCCTCATCTTTGGAGCAGTGTACATGCCTAAAGGAATTACCATGGAAAGATCTTTTGGTTTTGTTTTACTCTAGTTAAATGTAATTTTAAAGTTCAATTGAGAAATTTATTTTGCAGTGGAAATTTACACCACGAATATTGAGTCAAGTTTTTCCCAAAAATATTTATATAACAGTATGTTAGAGGTCACATGTCAGGAATCTACTATAATAAAACTTTTAATAGACACGTGTGTTCATTTTAGCCCAAATCCAATGTATTTGGCTAGGGATGAATGCATCTACTGTTTATAGATAAATACTTCCTCCACCTGGAGAGATTCTTGCTGTGGAAGGCATTTTGGAACATAAAATGGTATTATCTTATTTTAAAATAGGGTAAGTGAATAGATATTCTTCTAAAATCCCCTCCAGGCAGAAGAGAAATGCTAAAAATAGACTGAAAAACCCCACCTTATTTAAACTATACCTGCATGAATAGAACCATAGTAACTTTCCATCACAAATCAGTAAACTGCTATCCTTTCCAAACTCTGCACTTCCTGTGTGTGAATTCATAGTACACTGTTATAGTCATTGTCTCCTTCATATGTCTCCTTGCCCAAGTCCCCAATCAGTGCCAAGTACATTGATTCTCTAGCTAAAAGGATCATCACAGCATAATTTAAAAAATAGAATAAAAAGCAGATATTGAGGGCATTCCAATGAATGGGGAAGTAAGTAGTCTCATTTAGGTTTAAAAGCATTAACAATTTAAGTTTCATATGGCATAAGTATTTCTAATAATTAATGTTCCCCTATAACATTACATTTCCTTCTTATGCATGAATACATCTTATAATTATTCTTGAGGAGAATATTATTGTTATAATCTCCATTTTACAAAGAACAAACAATACAATAAAGAATGGAAGTGTTTCCTAAGAATTAAATGCAGGACTCAGACTAGGAACTTTGCACCTTCTAAGTCAGGCAAGCCCACAAAAATGAGAATAAAGTATGACTCAAGAATGAAGATCAATCAGTGAGGACACAGATGAGTCACTTAGGGAATACACCTGCTCTATCATATTTAGTGCTATTCTGTTATTCCATAAAACAGGGTTATTTCTGTTATCCTTAAATCAGTATCATAATATTAAGCTTTGCTTATCTGATTATAATTACTTCTATTAAACAACGTGTTTACTCCTCACAAGTTTCAGTCTCAATAATAAACACATTGCCCTCAAATTTGGGTGGTTCTAGTTGCAGAATAGTCATTGCCAAAGAAAGAAGTAAAAAGACAAGAACTGACTTAAGTTTCTTTGGAAAAATATTTTGATATATACTTCTACTCCACCCATCAACTGGTATATTTTAGCAATGATCATAACATCTAAATCCTCAATAAAATTTAGGCAGGAGTCTACTTCAATTTTTATTTATGAGTGTGATGTAATATAACTTAGGCCTTGAGAGATTTCTGGAGCCCTTTGTACCTAAACAACTTTTTAGTTAATACTAACTGGATATTATTGCTATAGAATGAAGCATGAATGACCATTGGATTTATTTTTTAGTAGTTCAGATTGATCTATTCTCTTTCACATTTTAAACAACCAATTTGACTAAAATCACAAATCAGTATTTTGAAGTTGTACAGTTTGTTCCTTTTGGGCTCCTCCTTATTAACTACCTCATATATTCTTATAAACCCATGTGTGTGCGTGTGTGCACACACACACACACACACACACACACACACACACAGTTTGATTACTGGCCTAACACCCATTTTTAAAATGCAGTACTCTTTTCTTCTCCTTTCTGAGTAACTCCTGAATCTCCAGCTTGCATATGACAGATCATAGGACTTATCAGCCTCCAAAATTGCATGAACTAATTCCTTATCTATATATAAGGAGAGACGGAGTGTGTGTGTGTGTGTGTGTGTGTGTGTGTGTGTGTGTGTGTGTGTGAGAGAGAGAGAGAGAGAGAGAGAGAGAGAGAGAGAGAGAGAGAGAGAGAAAGTGATGCCTTGCAAGATGAAGAAAACAATCTGAAACCGGCAATAGAAAGTGTGTAACAATGGAATCTTATTCAGCCATAAAGAATGAAATTATGGCATTATCGGCAAATCAGTCCAATAAATATATGTTGAGGGGCTGCTCTGTACCAGGCCAATACTAGGAGAAACAAAATGAGTCAGTGTCTCTCCTCAAATATTTACAATCTAAACACTGAAAAACAGTAGGCAGATTTTGATCGTAAAAAAAGATACAAACAAGGTGCTGTGAAGGACTAAATGAAGTAAATCTTTATGTCTGTCTGTCTTTCCCACAAAAGGGCAAGAGTCCCCCCCCCACAACACACACACAAAGTAACACAATAAACCCATTGTTCGTGTCACACAGTAAATATTTATTGAGTGAATTCTTTAAAATAATTTAGTAAGTTCATTAAAATACTTTTATTGCATACTATGGGCTGAATTGTTTCCCTGCAAAATATATGTTGAACTTCTAATTCCCAGTACCTCAAAGTTTGACTATTTGGAGACTGTGTTGTTACAGAGGTGGTTTGACTGATGACTTTCAATAGAAATTTGAGATTCCAGGGACATGTGTCACAGAGGGAAGGCCATGAGAGGGCACAGACAAGAGATGGCCATCTTCAAACAAAAGAATCAAACTCTCCCACACCTTGACCTTGGATTTCTAGACTCAAGAACTGTGAGAAAATAATTCCTATTTACAGCAGACACACAGAAAACTATCTAAAAAATAAACACAGGATTGAAAATTATGCTACTTCAATTTGCATAGGTCTATACTTTATAATAGCAAAAATAACATGGATAGAAAGAGGTTTATCAAAGACAGTATAACACTTTGTACTATTGAAACATGGGCTTAATTAGGGATTCCCAACTACTTTGCAGCTATGAATTCCCTCATTATTAATGCCCTAGAGTGAGCCCCCAAGTGTATAGGTTGCCAAATGTATTTGATTGTTTACTTAACTTAACTTACAAAAAAAACCACATGATTTTACCATATACTATAGAAAATGTGTATGTGCTCACTCACACACATGCACACCTGAGTGTACTTTTCAAGGTGAGATTAGCTTGAAATTTTAATTAATCTGTGCAGTCATAATGCACAAGTGCATGATTCTAGTAGGTACTTTAAAAATTGTAAGTAGCTTGAATATCACCTTTTTTGCAATATTTGCAATATTAATAATTTGGAGCTTTCATCCCATCATATCACAGGAATCCATACTCTTCAGTGTTTAACATAATCTTTCCTAACATAGATATGAATTTGAGCTTTCTCTGAGAGCATATTCTCAAGAAATTTTCCTGCATCTATGATGAAATAATTTTTATATTTTTACTACCAGGATCTTTAAAAAATATATACGTGATTCTACAGTTCCTTGCTCATATTAAATAAATAAATACAAATGGTTTCATGGCATAACCTATGTATAGTCTATGCCATACAAAGAATGTTGACTAGCATCATCCACAGTGAACAAAATATAAAGTCTTGGGTAAAAAAAAAATTAGTTTTAAGTGAAATTAAACAACACACCAAATGAGTGGTATCAAATTACACTATAGAATTTGTCTGACAAACTGACTAAGCTTTGGGACTTAATGTCTAAAATCATTGACAATGATGAAGAATTCCCACTCATAGCAAGTTCAAATCAGAGCCTCAGACTTATAACTGCCATGTTCTAGTCAAATAGGAGAGATTATGAATAACAACTACCATTGTTAAAATCCTTAATTGATTTTTTATAATTCATTAATTGATAATAAATTATTAAAGAAAAACATAATAAAACAAAACCCAGCATCACTGAATTCTTCTACTAATTCACTCTCTTGATTATAATAGTTATACATAAAGCACTGATTTAATTGCCACATCATTACCCCTTCTTAGCCATAAAAGCAGTGCACATAAAATCATGTTAATGGATAAAGCAATTCATACAAATGATGGTGAACCTTCTGGTTAAGGAGTCAGCTAATGGTGAGAACACTCATGGGATCCAGATTTCTCCATTTCTAAATGAAGCTTGGCAGGGCCATTTCAAATGGTTCTATTGTCTGTTCTCTGCACACAGGCTCCAAGCGCAGGGAGGGGGGCACTGGGGTGCTGAAAGACAGCCTAAGCAGACTCCCTAAGCCAGACACTGTTCGTGGATAGGCCACTAGGAGCCCAGAGGTACTTCGAATTCAAAGAGGTCCTTTGTGTACTCACAGCCCCAAGGCAGCCACAATTTTCTTAAAAAAAAAAAAAATGATGCTAAAAAATTCTTAGACTCCAGTCTATCGAATATCTAAATAGAATGTGACTCATGGACTAATTTAAACTTAGGATTCTTTGGAACATGATTTGAACTTGAGTAATTGTAAATAGTTTTAAAAATCGAATGACTATCCTTTTTCAAAGAGTAGATTTTACACTCCAATATCTTCCAAACTTTAAGCTAACAACATTTGATTTCACAAATTTGTAGAATAGAAAAGTGATTTGTTTACTGATACCTTAATGATAAATATAATTACCTGCAGATTGTTCAAAAGTAATCATCATGAAGTAATCTCTGGGGCTGGAGTTGTGCTCAGTGGTAGATCATTTGCCTAGCCATGTCCATCCTCAGCACCACCACAGAAACAAATAAAATAAAGGTATTGTGTCCATCTACAACTAAAAAAATTTTTTAATTAAAAACAAGTATAAAAAAAGAAGTAATCTGCATTTTCTAATATTTTGCAATAAGATAATCTTCCTAACATCTGAGTATCAGATTATTGAAACCAATCTTCATTCTATCAATGTGATGAGAATATAACCATAAATTTAGGATCACAAAAGTATGCTATGTGCTTAGTAAATATTAAGGCAGTTTTGAAGTGATATTTCATGAAAGAAGCAAATGGAGATTTTTCTTATTCAGTCCTTCCTTATTTCAGAATTCTTCTTCAAAATTTTCAATGAGCTTAACAACTATCCAGTTCTTTCTTGTATAGTAAGAATTTCTATGAGAAAAAAAACAAGTGAAATATCTGAATTACTTTCTTGCATTTATACAGAATATGTACATTTTCACATTTGCTATAAACCTTGGAGCACATAAAGGTTGACTACCTGTGAAACTTGCCCTATAGAAACATTCTTATTTTACAGGAAATCCAAATTCTTGTCATATATCAGAATTTAATGAAAGCAGTAGAAAAATATTCAGTTTCTTTTTACTCATCAGACCCATTGAATTTTGCTTTCAAATTGGGCTTTTGGATGATTTTTGCTTTTCAGAATATAAGTGCATTGCTTATTGTCCTTTCGATCTTTAATTTTCTTTTGAACTTTGTAGTCACAAAACATTCATTTCACTAACATTCTCTTAATGATTAACTTTGAGAGAAGCTTCAAATACTTCTATAGTCTTAAACAAAGGAGATGAAGACTTTATGGGTGTATGTGTACACAATTTGGTTGTTAAAACTCAATCAAACAGAGCCAGAAACAAAGTACAAATGTAGACTATGTCTCAGAGGTTTCATTAATAAAAAATAAACTGCCTGTGATCTAAAAAAATATATTCATATTTTTAGCTGAAAAATAAAAACTCTTGTTTAATATAAACAAAGGTCCTAATAAATTCAAGTTCATATTAATAGGATTTAGAATGATATACCTTGATCATAATGATGCCAACATTGTTTGAGCTTCTACCATCTACTGAGAGAACACTACCAGCATCTTCCAATATTTGGTTCTATTTTTATTTTCTTTGCTAGGATTAAATAATATTACCTCTATAATAATTGTACATGTTAATTTTAAGTAATCAAATAAAACAATGTAGTACAAAGAAACATTTTTTATTCCTCAAAATTCTAACATCTAACAATCATTTTCTGAACATTTGTTGATTTGTACTATGTACATTTCTCTATGTATAGATCCAGTAAAAATGACTAAAAATATATAATTATAGATTATAGATGCCTCAACTTTTTAAAAATGGAGTCCTATTATATCTGACATTTTAATTAAGATATTATTTAACTATATTTAAATTTAATGAAATAAAAAGAATTAAGTGATACTATAAAAAGCATTTGCATTAAAATAAATATTTCTTATATAATGACCATAAAAGTAGATACAATATTATTCTAAAGTTGAAAAGGTTATGAGAAATCATACTTATAATATACATTTAAATTTGCACCATATCTACTACTTTTGTGCTCCATAAAATAACATTATTCCCCTTTATTTCTTACCTTTTCTTCCTCCTCACATTTGTTAAGTATATTATTATTATATTAAGAGATAACTAATATAAATTCTAATTGCTGAATTATTTTCATGTTACCTTGAGATACTGTATCCATTCTTCCAGTTGAATTTATGATATCAGTGAATTGGAGGGCAGATTCTACCTGTTAAAAAGATAAATCAGTGAAGTTTCTAAGTAAATTCATTTTAAACTTACAGCATAGAAAATTGTCTTGAAAATAAATATTTTAGTTTCAAGTGCCAAGTACCTACAAGACAGAAGGGTTTTTTATTTTCCAAAATAATAGACTTTGAGATTCATGTAAAGCTATGAAGGAATGGGGTATAAAATTTATACCATAAACAGGAAGAAAGTATGATGAACCACTAGACAGTGGTGACACACGTAGAAAAACTATCTGATCAGCTGACAACAGACTCTAGCTTAAACACTGCCTCCCTCTCTGAGGGGTTCACTCCATCCACCATCTCCTACATCTAGTAGCAGATGGACTGGGTTATTGTAGCAGGGCTATAGGTGCCCACACAGAAGCTGCTTCCTATAATTCAATAGCGCTCTTTTAGAATTTCAGGCAAAAGGATACCTGCTCTGTAGATCAAAAGCTCTAACCATTGAGAGACCAGAGTTGCAGGGTTATTAGGTACAAATTTCCCCAAATTGGACACGGTAGTAGGAGGGGCTTCTATTTCTATTTCTTGGTTCCTGAACCCATACATTATATTCCCCCTTTGGAGACACAGAATCATAAAAGGTCTTTGGTCTAGGAAGTATAATTCCTGGATGATGATTCCTCATTCTTTCAAAGTATTGCCTCTGATATTACCTTCAGCTATGCCTTTAGTAGACCTCTCTTACACCCTGTCTACACTGCAGCTTCTAGATGTTCTAACATATAATAAAACCAAAGTCTCTCATTATCATGAACCCATTCTTATACTTCTTTTGAAGTACAGTGGGTCTTTTATATGATGTTCTCTTATATGGGATCCTCCACTGGTGACTCAAACTCTCCGTAAGTTTTCCCATAATGGCATTGCCTAAAGCCCTAAAAGCAAAAATTTCAAACCCATACTCAGGGTATGGGTCTAATTCTATTAGGACAAGTCTCTGGGTCTGCCAGCATGGAACAGGTCCTGCCATTAAGGGGCTGGTTGGTCTCCTTAGGAAATAGCAACATATATTTGAAGCTCAGGGTTGGTCTCTGTTGCTGGCAGTTTAGATTTGGATGTAACAGGATGTCAGTCTTAGGAAATGGCACCCATACTGCTGGACTTAGGCACAGCCTCCTTCTGTGCAGCCATTGCAATTCTATTCACTGAGCTGACAAGTGACAGAGTTGACTAGCATGACTTAGACAAATCATTTTCCCAGCTGGTTGCTATTGTCTCTTCTATGATGAATATTTCTTGGTAAACATTAATATGAGATAGAAAATTCTTCACACTTCCTACCACTCCCAAATGTCGGTCCACAGGCGTCTGCCACAGAATGATATTATGTATAGTAGGTATAACTGTCACTGTTACTCTCTTGACTTTTCCATTCTGCTTAGCTCCAGGTATTGCTTTGCACTGTTGTATACAGAGGCAGTAGCCTCTGTCACCTCTTTCCTCTCAGATTTTTAATTCGTTTCTAATCTTTGGAGGGATGAATTTTGAAAAAAGAGAGGCAGAGTTTTGAATATAAAATTGAAGGAAAATGCTTTTAAGAGACACCTATGAGGTCTACCTATGAGTTAAGGTACATCAGTTTGGCTTGTGGATTTTCTGCAACTACCCAAAAGTCTTCTTTTTTTGGTACATATTTATTTATATTGGTGACCAAGTTTGCCAGACATAGAAAGGCTAACAACATCAATGAGGCTTTTATAAGAAGTTATTATTTACCTATTTTTAACATGGACAATTTACAGAAACTTAAAAAAATGCTTTGACTTATGAATAAAACCATCAATGTGTTTTTCTTCAGGAGGAATAAAACTGATAATTTATAAATTTTTATTCAAGGATTCTCTGTATTTCCTTCTATTTAGAAGATGATTGGGTTTTATCTGCTTCATTTAATAATCAAAAATCTGAGTTTAAATAATTAGAGCAAATTAAATATCCAGAAAGTTAAATCTATTTTGAGGTGTTACAATAACCCAAAGAAAGAAATTAAATAATTTACTTCTATTTTCAAATCTAACCATAATGTCCTTTTCAGAAAAGTGTTCAACAATATCTTGGTAAGTTTGATTTAAGCTCTTTTGAGAATTTAAAGACATATTTTGACCTGGAGTCCATAATAGCATGAAGGCACAATCATGGCTCAATTTTCTTCTACTTTTTATTTTCTTATATAAAATATGATAGTTCAAAAATAATGAGAATGATCTAATTTACATAATAGTCCCATATCAATATTTAGAAGACGGCTAATACTTTTTATTCTCTTTTTTATAAAACTTTCTATCATTCAACACTAAACACTATAGCCAAAGTGGAAACCAGTCCTCATGATAGCTTACTAGGATTTATTATAATATTTGAATACAATGAAAGGAATACAAAATGCTAGAGAGGTTTAATAGCAGAAGCAATATAGTGATGAAAATGTTGAACTAAATAAATATCATCACTAATTCTAAATCAATTATGGATATAATTCCTAAATGGCCTATGAATAATGCCACTTGCAATTAATACCCGGTTTCTCTTCTCGGTTGTATTCATGCCTATAAGGTAATAAGCAAAAAGCCAAGGACAGCCCTCCCTGAATCATTAATGGGAACCTACTTCATCTTTGCTACTTAAATTGTCTTTAAATCGTCTCATTCTTTTTCCGTTATAAATAGGTCAACCTCCATGATGAAACTCGGTATCTAAAAGTTCCATTGATGTTTTGCTGCTGCACATGTGACCCAGTTCCTTAATATTAGCTCATTCCCTGTGTTGCTCATGTTGGAAATTACGAAGTCAGTAAGTGGAAAATCCTAATAGTAGGAGAATACTTGCCAAAAAGAGTGAACATGAATTACGGTGACACTTCAGATCCAAAAATAGACTGAAATTTAATTATTTCCTTTGAAGGAAAATAAAATGACAATGACATTTAAATAGATGTCTCAAATAAGTTATCTTTCTTCAGGAAAGAAATAACAGAGTCTGAGCATGCTTCTCAGTACCCAGTCAGAATGCATTACAAGAATCACAATCAGAATCTCCTCTTTGGACATTATAAGGCCCAGGAACAGAGAGAACTTGTCAGAATAGAATATCTCACCTCATGTGCAGCTGCTTTTATCCTCTCCATGTGGCTAAAAAACACAAGAAAGTTGGAGCTCACCAACAGGTGACCCAAAGGTCAGTTCTCAACAGCACACATTTTATCATAAATACTGGATGGATTTAATTCTTGTCAGCCAACTTTTCTGAACCAGTCATGGCCTAATGTTAGGGGAGCTAAATTATTCTTTAAGCTTTTCCTCTGCTCTGAAAGATTCAAAAATGTTCATGATAATGCTTGATTTTCACCTGTATAGTTCTTTATCCCCTCCTGATTTCTTCTCATAGTTAGTCAAATACAGATGATTCAAACAAATATCATTCTTCATGAATACCAATCTGCTGGGCCTACAAATGGGAGCACACACTAACACATAGGGTTTAGTCCTCAGAATCTGACCTCAGTTTAAACAATATTCACCTTGGTGTTAATTTACATCATGGCTCTTCCATATAAATACAGAACAGAGTTGGGGCCAGAGAGTTCTCTTGCTGAAAAACATTGAATGGTTTGTCTTTTTGTTTTGTTTTGTTTTTTTCTTCCTGTTTGATTATTTAATTTCCCACAGAAAAAGATCAAGTAAGATCCCAACAAAATTAGTGAGTCTTGAGGTTTTGTTCCAGAATTCATATCCAGACTTCCATCCAATGCACCCCCTTTCCACATACCAAGAAAGTATCTGCATTGTGTGCAGCTAAGGGCTGAGGCTTAGGCCTGGGTGAGAATCCAACTCTGAATGGTAGAATGCACAGTCTCCGTATTCAGGCTGCCTCAGCCTGTCTTAGCTCAGACTGAAGTGGCACCCCCTTTCTCCACAGAAAAGCCCTCTTCACATGGCTGATTGTAGGACTGTCAGCAAAAGGGTCTCTGAGAAAGAGTCCAATTTAGATAAACTTCCTACTTTCGTGTAGCCCTGTTTTACTTGGCCACTGGCCAGGAAGATACCAGCACTCCAGGTGCTGGGCACCCCTTACTAGGTTTTCAGAAACATATCCAGTATAGGACTTTGTAGAAATGTACAAACAAGGCCTCTGGCCTTGAGCTGGGCTTCACAGAGATGTGTTCATTTTTAAGATAAGTTACCAACTGGACTCTATGGTAACAACTGGCAGGATGGGGAAGAAAGGGGAAAAGAAGCTCTCCCCTTCTCAGGTGTTGTCCTTTGTTGAGGGCCACAGCCAAGTAGGGATGATGCATGGCATTTTTGCCAGAAGTAGTGGTTGAGAGGTGACGCCTGCGAGCCATTAAGATGATGACTTTTGAGTTCTGGCGGAGTTCCTGTTGAGTTCCGCTTGAGCTCTCATTTGTTCCTACAACAAGACCTTTACCATGATCATGAGGAAGCTATTTAAAGTCTGCAAGTTCTTCTCAGTTTTTCAGAATGTATGGACAAGTGAGGATACTAATGGGATTCTTCTGAAGATTCAGTGAGATTTCCCACGACATCATTAGTAAAGGCAGTAAAATGTGCAATGCATACCCCTCATAAGGCTTACTGTCCACCTACAACTTTAAAAAAGGGAAACAGAACTATGGATATAACTCAAGTTTGAGAGAATTAGTATGATTTCTTTCCATAGTTAAATATGGATGATTCAAACAACTTTCATTCTTCCTCCCCCATACTGACAGCCTTACATTTCTTTGAACTCACCAAGGAAATTCCCTTTGCCTTTGCACTTACTGTTCCCTTTGCCCGGAACACTGTGTCCCCAGATGTCCATATTGCCCTTTCATTTCTGCTCAAACATGAACACCTCAGAACTTTCCTGGATACCTCAGTCAAAATAGCACCCTGTATTGTATCTCTGGCCCTTTAAGCTTTCATAGCACTTAGGGCCATCTGACATTTCATTACATATTTATTTACTTAATGTCTGTCTCACTTTGCGGGAGCGCGTGCACGCACACACCCCCTACCACCACCACCACCACCACCACACACACACACACACAGAAGGCTGGGTCTTTTGTTCAGTGCAAAAGCTGACATCTTCAGCAGTGAATGACTAGCACATTTTAAGTACTCAAAAATTTGTGTTAAGTTAACTGGAAGCTGATGTTGAATGATTCATAACTGAACAGTTTACACAGAGAAATGGGACTGTGAGCCAGGCAAAGAGGTGCAGCTGTGAGCAAGACTTACATAGCTCCTCTCTTCCTGGAGCTGGCAATCTCCATGCAAAAACACTCTTTCATCCATGCTAAGACAGCTAAAAGTAAAATAGAGTTTTCTATTTCTTACTTGGAATTAGGTTGTTTTTGATTTATCTAGACAGCAACAACTATTTGATCCAAGATTTTAATTGTTTCAGACCATTGTGGTAATAAAAAGAGACTGAAGTTAAAATACATTCTTCTACAATCATTTGTTAAAAGTATCACTGGTTCAGGAAACACACACACACACAACATTTGAGACGCCAGTTATTCCAAGATGACAATTAGTTTGTTGGCTTTACTCAGGTAGGTGTTTGTACCTTTCCCATTTATATTTAACAGTTCTTGCCCTAAAGTCTAGGATGCTTAGCTCTGGTTTGTTTGTGTGGTTAAATTTGCAAACTGGAGGAGGCCAAGTCTGCAAGGCTCTTGACTGATTAGATAATCTCAAACACCAAGGTTCACTGTCCATGGGGAACTCTCAGGGGCAAAGCAATCATCTCCACCTCGGTATTCTAACAGTATGCTTCTTGAGGCTGAGGCATGTTGAGAAAAATGGGGTACTCAATGATGCCTTTCTCAAAGATCAGAGGAAAACAGTTGTATTGTAAGTGGGATCCAAAATCAATGTTTGCCATGCATTTTTAATAAACCAGCTGTCTAAGTAACAGACGATGTGAGTTCTGTGCTTATCAAGATGATCATTCTCTTATGTATTACTCGTTAATGTCAATACCATCACTAACCTGGCACTAATTCAATAAAAGCCCTTTTTACATGAGGTGATACTTACATAGTACTGAATTATAACAATCATAAAATTAAGAAAAGTATTATATACTGGCAACCTGCAGTAAATATGCCAAAATATCAATCACCTACCTATTTTTTAAGGATATAGCTGAGATTTTGAATGTCTCACAAAGCAAAATGTATTGAAAACCTGGTCTCCCAAACTGTGGTGCCATTGGTGGAACCTTTAGGAGGTAGGACCTAGTGGAAAAAGGTTAAGTTTGTTGGGGGAATGTGTGTAAAAGGCTATAGTGGAGCTCTGATCCCTTCCTTTTTTTCTCTCTCTTTCCTGGCCCCTGTGAGGTGAGTAGTTTCCTTTTCCACATGCTTGCGAGATTATGTACTATGTGCCACAGGCCCAAAGCAATAGTGCCAAATGACCATGGACTGAAATCTCCAAAACCATGAGTCAAAATAGATTTTTTCTACTTTTAAGTAGCTTTCTCTTTAAGTTGATTATCTCAGGTATTTTGTAATAGTAACAGAAAGTTAATTAACACACCCATTCATCAGTAATTTCCATGGCATTGCTCCAGTAGGTCCTTGAGTTACTATAACTTCATAACTAAGAATTGAGACCAAATCAAACCCCTTGTAAGACACTGTGTAAGTTCCTGCCTACCCCTCTCCCAAAACTTTAATATGGATAAAAGATGAAGTGAGAGTCATAACATTCCACTTTTTCAAGATTATCTTAAATGTTTTCTAAATTAACAGCATGCTGAAATGTTTTTGCAAAGCTCTAATCAAATTAAACCCCTGGAATCTCATTTATGGTTTTCATGAAGAAAAAAAATGTCACAAATTCCACATTATGATGAACATAAGACTAAATGATCAAAAATCAGAAGTTCTAATACTAGCTTGCCATTAACTTGGTGAATACCTTTGAGTAAAGTCTTTGATCTCTCAGAACCTCAGCTTCCCTGTGTGAAAAAGTAAAGGTGATGGCACTTTTCCTACTTCTTCACCAGATTTCTGAGCCCATTAAATATGATAAAGTATTTACACTGATTTGGAAACTTTAGATGCAAAATTCTAAAACATTACTGTGGTCTTCTTAGAACATTCTCATCCCTTCTGTAACACCTTTCTCACCAGCCACATCCTCAGTACTTTCCCAAGAGCTCTTCATTCTTACTAATGACTCAAAGAGTTGTAATTCATCAATGTAAATGCTGCTATCTCAAGAATATTTTTAAATAGCAATTGGCATTTTGGAGATAGATAAATAGATAGAGATACATGTTGTTCTTTGCTTTCTATAAACGGTGTCTTCCAACATTACATTGAAGGAGTGTTTAGTAAATCATACTAACTACAGTTATATTTAGCAATAAAATGACTAAAAGTATGCAAAAACAGCTAAGTATATTTTCTGGATCAGGTAATTTATTCTTAAGAATCAGGGTGTAAAAATTCCTTTTTTTTTTGTATACTATTTGTTTTCTTTTTTTTTTTTTGATACCCTTTTGTAACTGACCTCTACAGTCCAGCAAGTGCTGGAGAAATATAATAAAATCTACCCTACATATCCCAAGCAGAAAATGTGATATAGAAAATGTGATATAGCTGAAATGTCTTTTTCAAAGGTAATATGTTAAAAAAAAGTCTGTTCTCTAGATAGGGCAGAGGGGTGGGAAGGGAAGGGAGGGGGCATGGGGTTAGAAATGATGGTGGAATGTGATGGACATTATTATCCAAAGTACATTAATGAAGACACGAATTGGTGTGAATATACTTTCTATATAATGAGAGATATGAAAAATTGTGCTCTATATGTATAATAAGAATTGTAATGCATTTTGCTGTCATATAAATAAAAATTAATTTTAAAAGTCTAACATATGATAAGTGGGTTTTTAACAAAAAGTAGCTGTTGCTTATTAAAAACACAATCAAAATGTATAATTTCTGCTGATCAACTCCTTAACTAGATAAAGAAATAACCACATAAAATGGCAATCAGAATTTATGTCCATTTCCTTAGCCATCTACATAGTCATAGACAACTCATAGCAGAAGAGGGAAAGGGATAGCACTGGGGATTGAAATATAGCAAACTATATTATAAGCAATTATGAATGTACCAAAATGTACCCCATGCTTATATATAACTAAAATGCATTTAAAAATTTTAAAGAAGAAAGATCAGAGCTAAGATTAGTACAACACAGACTCTTACAATAGTCCAGTCGTGCTCTTTCTATTTTCCCTACCTCTCTAAATTTTCCATTTGCAAGTACATGACCAGAATGGGTTGACTAATAACATGAAATAACAGTGTGTATTTTCATCAGTAGCTAGAACTGTCCTGCCTCTACAGTTTCTTGGAAAATGGAAAAAGAAAAAAAACATGGCAAAGCTCATAAAGGAAGGACAAATTGAAATAAAAGATTCATCCCCTGGATAAATTCCTAATTTATGTACATACTTTATCAGTTCCCTAACAGCCAAAACAGAAAACCACACACTTTCTTTAATCTTAGAATCTAGTCCTTTTCATTTGGCCAAAGAGACTGGAAGACAGCAGGTGCTCAAAAATGGAATGTGCTTAATCAGTTGGCATCAGATTGGCCTCAGTATTCCAGGTTCTCACCCACTCTGAATATATAGAAAAACGGATGACAGCTGGGCACAGGGGCACACACCTGTAATCCCAGCAGTTTGGGAGGCTTGAGGCAGGAGGTTTGTGAGTTCAAAGCCAGTCTCAGCAAAAGCGAGGTGCTAAGCAACTCAGTGAGACCCTGCCTCTAAATAAAATACAAAATAGGGCTGGGGGTGTGGCTCAGTGGTCGAGTGCCCCTGATTTCAATCCCCAGTACCCCCCCACAAAAAAAAGAAGGAAAAGTGGATGACAAGGACATGTGGTCCTATTTTCCAAAATGCATAATGAAGACAGCAGCTCACACTTATACAGCACTCCGTGTACCAGGTATTGTCCTAAGCAGTGTATGTGTGTGTATGTGTACCTGCATGTGCATAGATGAGTGTGCATAATATAATCTTGACAACAATGTCATAAGGAAGTTACTATTATGAGCCTTTTTTACAGATGACAAAATTGAGGCCAATGTCACACAGCTCAAAAATGACAGAGCTGATATTTAAACTCAGGCATCTGAGCTCTAGAACCTGTGTTTTAACCATTATAGTACACTCATCTGCCCAGAATGGTGACAATTGAAGGACCCACCTCAAAGTGCCACTTTGAGGAAGTTTTACTAATTTTGAGGACAATGGTAGTGCTGTTTTCTCCTGTTTCCTTTGGTGATCCTGCAGCCTCAGGATTTTTCAGACTTCTAGTGTCTGTAGCTCACTATGGCAGAGCTCCTGGGTAACTCTGAGAAGTTCAGAGATTCAATTGATCACTGTCTGGGCATCAGTACAGTTTTGAATGTCCTATTCTGTGAGGAGCACCACAATGAGAACTGAGAACTCACAAAGATAAAGAGAGAATGGTCCGTGTGCTCAGACACTGCTACAGTCTGAAATGCATCCTCCACAAATCTATACACAGTAGCTCTAACCCCCAATGTGATGGCAATTAGAGATGGAGCCTTTGGGAAATGATTAGATTTATATGAGGTCATGATTAGATTAATCAGTGCCTTACAACAAGAGATACCAGAGAGCTTATTCTCTCCACCAATGTGAGGTCAATGTGAGAGGTGGCTATCTCCAACATAAGGAGAGAAACCTCATCAGGAATTGACCATATCCACACTTTCCCCTGGATTTCCAGTCGACACAGTTGTGAGAAAAAATGATTTCTGTTTAAGCCACCCAGTCTATGATGATTTTTTATGGCAACTGAGCTAAGACAGATACAGCTGTATTTAATGAAAAACAGGACAGACTCAAACATCTGAGTTCATGAAGAGATTCAGACGGGAGGCAGAAGCCAAAGAAGAGTTCACTGGTGGAAATATTTATGCCCTTTAGTAGAGAAGGTAAACAGAGGATGGGTGTTTGTCCCTGAGGCAGGTAATGATTATTATTACCATGGCTACCACTTACTGAATAGTTAACATAACATTTTTTCATTTAGTCCTCAAAACAATCCTATGAGAAGCAGCAATCTAGAGAGATCAGGTAATTTCTCCAAAGCACACAGCAGTAACTGGACTGGACAGACTCGGCCCCAGCTCTGACTCCAAAGCCACCCCTACAACTGCCCCATGCACAGGGTGGCAGGAGAGGATGCTTTCCCAGCAGAGCTTCCAAAGATGCTGATCTAGAATATAGTAAAGTCCAGCAAACAAGGCCTAGATTCAGGGCTTTCAAAAAGAACAATAAGGTACTTCTTTTATTTAGTTCCTGCCAACACAAAGAAAAATCGCCACTTCTTGTTTGAGAAAGGTTTTCTCTCTTAAATTAATCCACTGTGAATGAAAGGACACTATCAGTCAAAGTGGGACATGAATATTGCTACCAATCTCAAAAGATTCTGAAGGGGGCTTGGTCTAGTCAAGGTGGTCATATGTTTGTGTCATTTAACCTTAAATCATATTCCCTTTCAGACAAGTATGAGAACTTGGAATGCTTTGATGCCTCTAATTTATTTAATAATACAGTTTATAAGATTTTGAACTTGAAACCAAAAAACTCTGTTCTCCCTGTACCCTGAAAACCTGTGCGCTGACGTGAATCTCTTGAGCACTGAAAATTTCAAGAGTGCCTAGCAGGTTATTGTAGTATAGCTGTATTTTTTGGTCTCAAGCTCTCTGTTCATTTGATCATTATGTTGTCAAAAACAACACAGTACTTAAGAAAAATTGCCCCACAAATTAGTAAAGGCATTCTTTGTCAACCATCTGGCAAGCTGTTAAATGAATGATTTTCTTCTTTATTTCCCAGCCAAATTATTTCAACACAGTCTATGACCAGATGTCTTCTGTTTCTGAACAAACGATGATAGGAAGAAATTTCTGTCTATCCACAGAGGTATAAATAGTAGCAAATCTTGGCTACATTTTAGTGTGATACAACAAACTGTGCAGTCCTGAGTCCAATATATACTATTTAATTTTCTCTCAGTTTTATGGATATTTTATATTTCCCAAGATTATTCCAAAGAATAAAGGAATTGATATATTGAGAGGTAAACAGATAATAGATTTTGGCTCTATTTGTTTTGTTATAGGAGTAAAATTTCACATCAAGAATTAAAAATTGTGCTATATATGAGTAGAATTCAACACCATCATGAAATATGCCTGGTTTATGTTTTAAATATTATTCCAAGGAACTCAAAGAATATGCCCCTCTTCATTCAGCACTTCTCTTCCCTTAGTGTTGTCATTTTTACTACAAATCTTCTTTTTCATACATTTCTTATCCTTTTATCTTCTCTGCCTGGTCACCTAGGCCCTTCATCACAGAAAAACATGCTGAAGTCCACAGAACCTTCCAGAATAACTCAGTGACCCCTTCTCCAAAGTTACTTTCTTTATTTTTCCAGTCCATAGCCACATAATACACTAAAATTCTGTTTCCGTGTAGAGTTAAAACATTCACAAATTTTCATCCCTGGTCCTCATGTCAGCTGGGCACAAATCACGAGCCACTTGAAGATTCAAGCAGAAATGAACTTTATTTTCAGAACCCACACCGGTGCACGTCACCCACTCAAATTCTCCAGGAACTCCCCAAGAGCTCCACCAGAACTTCGGGAACTTTGCAAGCACTCAAGGGGAACTCAACCCTTGAACTCCACCCACGCGAACTCTCTAGGAACTCCATAAGAGCCCAACCAGAACTCAACCAACCCACTCGAACTCTCTAGGAACTCCACGAGAGCTCAAAAATAGTGGGCACCGGAGGCAGCAGGAACCACTCCTTCTGGCAAAATGCCAGGCACCATCTTGACCTGGCCGTGGCTCTCAACACCTGGTCCTCATGTTGAATGGTCTAAGAAATCTCCCTCTTGGTGAACTCCCACCCAATCTCATGCCTATTTGTGAGATTGATGAAAGTCTACCTGTGTGATGGGGAATAGAACACACTTCCAAGCCTTAGAGGGACTCACAGGTGAGCACTATATATGATCAGGGTGCTTACTAATTTTTCTTTTCAACAACTTTATTGATGTATATTGACATGCAACAAGCTGCATGCATTTAAAGTGTATAATTTAATATTTTCAAATATTTAGGCAATTGAGAAATTATTGGCACAATCAAGACAACAAAGTTGTATATAAATCGCCCCTAAAAGATTCCTTGTTCTGCTTTGTAAAAATTTTGTTCCTAAATTCTTCCTTCAATTAGGGTGCTATATAATTGATAAAGTATAGATTATTTTGCATATGAATTAGTTATTATTACATCATGTTATGCTAAACTTGCTTACCTTAATTAAATTTATCAAGTCCCTTATATTTCAGGTTTGGTTAGGAATCATACCCGAAGATGCCATTTTTTCAACCATGTTTTTTCCTACACAATAATTTTTATCAGTGATACCTCATTGTAGGGAATGATTCTAGCCCATCTGTGGTAGAAATCCTTACTTTTTAAAATATTTTTTTTAGTTGTAGGTGGACACAATAACTTTTATTTTATTTTTATGTAGTGCCAAGGATAGAACCCAGTACCTCTCGAGTGCTAGGTAAGCGCTCTACCGCCGAGCCACAACCCCAGCCCCCAAATCCTTACTTTTAATATGGATTAACAAAGAGAAAGATCTTAACAGGTTTCTTCCAAACACACTTTAAAAATAAAAGGCAACTCTTTATAAAGCACTCATGCATGAGCATTCACTGTACTATGACATGACATTTTAGAACAAGAGAGTACTTGTCACTAATTTGACAAATGTTTAAAGAAACAAGAGCTCGTAGACAACTCAGGCCCCTTACTTAATAATTCATAAAATAAATCAACAAGCACATAATCCCCCACCACCACAGCAGCACACAGACACTTTTAAAGAAAACTCATCCATTTACATCTTCAGCTGTGTTGTGGTAGACCATCTAGCTGGAGCCCAAACACTTCCCAAGGAACAAAACTCTTTGAAACAAATCTTTGATGATCATATAGCTTAAAACAATGGTCATGATAAAAACTGAAGAATGGTTTACAGAGGGAGCATCCCATGATGACACGATTCATATGGCAATAAAAATTCAGGCAAAGGGTACAGATGTGACAGGTCAGATTTTCTGGGTGACAGCAGTGACACCACAGCAAGCCTCTGGTGATGCCTGGATTATGACAATTCACAGTTGTTATGGTTGAGAAAAATATGTGTGTGTGTGTGTGTGTGTGTGTGTGAGAGAGAGAGAGAGAGAGAGAGAGAGAGAGAGAGAGAGAGAGAAAGAGAGAGAGAGAGAGAGAGAGAGAGAGAGAGAGAGAGATGATCAATGGGCATTTTGAGAGACTAAAATGTGTTTAAATGTTTCAGGAATTTACTTATTCAGGAACACACCAGCTCACACACCATTAGAACATTTTCTCCCAAAACTTCATGCTTAGGGATGAGCTTACCCTAAAGACCTGAGGGTACTCACATCCATCACTACCTGGCACTTGTTTCAGAGTGACTACCTGGGCCTAATTTAACCCAGGCACAGGCTTTACCAAATTCTTGTTGGCTGAGGAACGACAGAATTAATCAATGTAGAGGAGAAGCAGCTCAGTGGTGAACACAAACCAGAAATTTGTGAAATGGGGCTGTTGCTTTCAAAACAGGCACTTTTGCTTCTTTTTGCTTTCATGATAGCAAGATGGCATGGAAGTCACAGTGAGCTAAAAGAATGGTGGGGAACAGTGACCCATGCTGACAGGAGGCAGTACACATAGTGATTAAGGCATGGCAGAGCTAGAGTGTTTGGGGCAGAATGTTGACTGCAGTGCTTAACAGATAACTTGGACCAATTAATCTCACTGTGTTTCATAAAAATGGAGATAATACCAATGCCTACTTCATAGGATCATTGTGAGGATTAAAGAAGTTGCCATAAGTAGAGTGCAAAGAATAATGCCTGGCATTACATGGGCATGTAAATCATTGCTATTATTGTTCCAATATTTTTACATTAATTTCTATTTACCATCCAAATAATTGGAGATAAATAAGTAGAAAGAAGATAATATGGACCCCGTGTTGTAAGAGAAAGAAACCTAACTAAGGTTGACGTTAAAAAGAATAAAAACAGGAAAATATGCTAAGAGAATTCAGAGAAGTTGTTTGTCTCATGGATAAGCTTCCCCAAGGACAACACGAATGCCACCATCAATCTTTTCAACATCAGCTTCACTCTTCTCTTCTTTGCAAAGTGACTTCCTCCTCTCTAAAACCCTGCCTAGAAAAATGAAGCTGACATACCATAAATCTTACACCCTGTATTCTAGGCACCCAGAGACGGCTTTGTTTTTCTCAGTTCCCAGTTTTTTCAGGTCTCCTCGTGCCTACTCCTGAAGCAGCTTCCCCAAGTCCAGACGGACAAGGGGAGGAACAGCTCCCAGTGCGTTGAGGGCTGGAAGGCATTCCAGAGCCTTCTTCAACATCCTGAAAAATATTTTTACATAAAAGCAAGATGATTTAAATACAAAAATCAAACTCCTCCTCTGCCAGGTTTCCTCTCTTAGCTTTTCTCCTCAGGCTTGTCAGCCTCCAGGAGCAAAAGAAAATCTCCCAACTTCCTGACACTATCTGGAGCAGAACTGTAGTTGAAATGTCATGGCTCTGTATCAGAAAGTCTGAAGCAGAGTTTTAAATAAGCAAAAACCACTTTATATTGTGTTTGGAAGCTTGCCACAATCTCTTAAGCATGTGGGCATGTATGTGCATCTGCATGCATATTTTTACTGACATTCTCTGAACCTGCATTTTCATCAGTAAGACAATGTGTTTCCTTCAGAACAGTTCTTGAATACCATGGAGAAGACACTGCATGATCCTCTTGTGTATCCAGGCTTAAGTGAAGTGCCTCGTATGCAAAAAGTAGCTTAACAAATAATCCTACAAAAATGAGTGAGCGAATTGAATAGATGAATGGAAAAAGAGACAAAATGTCTCTGATTCTATTAGTTGCAATTCATAAGCTACCAGGCAAGGAATAAAAGGAAAAGGAAGATAGAGTAGTATCCTACATTAAAACCTGGGCAAGGGAGTAATGTTATAGATTGAAAGCAACTTCAGAAGCAAATGCAGAAAGGTAATTAATTAGATATTGTTGTGGGGGTGGGCAAGGCACCATGGAATCCATGGTGGGATTTGAATATAGGCTAAGTATTAGATATTAGATATTATGAAAAATCCATTTTAATTTTGTTAATTGTGATAATAGTATAAATGGTACATAAGAAAATATTCTCTCTTCTTATACATGTCGAGTGAAATATTTGGAATAAATAATAGGATGTTTAGGTTTTTGTTTGGGTTTGGTTTTTGTGGTACAGGGGATCAAATACCAGGCCCAGTAGTCTACCAGTGAGCTACATCCTCAACCCAAGGGTTTACTTTTAAGTGTCTTTTTTTCAAAGAAATAAAGATGGCAATAGATTATAGCATATGTATACATAGGAAAGAAGCTATTGAAAATAAAGGTGGCTAACTAGTGCTAAAACTACTTTGCAATATGGGGGGTTTAGTGTTTACAGGGGTAAAAATACTCCTTTGCTTTCTTTAGTCCTTAGAGGGGGAAAAGAGGACATTCCCAAAATGACACCAACATGATTTTCCAGTAGTTTCTTAAGCTTTTATAATACATTATACTTGAGACAAATCAGAATACGCATTCTCCCTTGAGAAGACAAATCTCAGTCTCTTCACATCCCTGTAACCTCTGGGACTGTCCTCTGCTCTTCTCCCAACCTCTGAAAATCCAACCTGCCACACAAGACACAGGGGAAGCCCACCCCTGAGAGCAAACAGTGGGAGTGGGAAGTAGTCCTCAGTGCCCTTCTGTCCTAGAATCATGGCAGCAGCACTTCAGAGGACACCAGAATGGTCTGGGGTGCTTTGTCACATGTTCAATCCCAAAACCACACTTTAAGAGAGTGGGATTCGTCACGGGCAATTATTACTGACTCAGTCTGAGGCGCAGCTAGATTCAATCAAACCTATTTTATTGATGCTCATCACACTTCAGACACACATCCTGGTTCTAAGTCCTAACTGTCTCTACACCCAAGGGTCTCAGACACTCACCTGTGATGAGTCTTAAATCCAGGTCACTGGAACTCGATCTGGGCCAGAGGAGTCTGGTGCAGGGGGTACAACAGCGATGGAGGCCTCGGTCTCTCTGTCCGGGTCCTGTTGGTTCCTTCGCCCCAAGAAGTCTGGGTTTTTAAGTCCTAGTTCAGCTGTGCTTGCAGCTGATAACTGGGTGAGGTCTTGAGTGTATGCCCAAGGTGTAAACTCTTACATCACTAACGTAAGTCTAAGTTCTGCAGTTATCTAAGTTTTGCAGTTCATATTACACCATGGGCACATTGCTTATAGTCTTTTATTCAACACACACACAAAATTAATATAATCAGTAGTCAATAATCCTATATATTTCTGGTACGCATATGATTTGAGTACTAGTACTCATTTTATTGGCATGATTATATCCAGGAAATCTATTCTTCATTCTTCCCATTTTGACCCAAGTTGACATCTGGTATGACTTCACTTCAAACTAAAAGAATTTCATTTTAGCATTTATTGTAGAGCTGATCTTCAGACAAATTATCTGAATTTTTGTTTAGTTGAAGGTGTTTTTGCTTTGCTTTTGCAAATAACTCTCGTTTGGAAGTTTGGGGTCTTTCTTCAGTACCTGGTGCCTATTGTCTTCTGCCTTCTACAGTTTACACTGAGAAGTCAGCCATTAACAGTAATTTTCCTAAATGTATTCCACATTTTCTTCTAGGCTGGCTGCCTTCAATATTTTACCTTTCATCATTCTGACTATGTTGTAATCTAGAGTAACATTCTCTATCTTTATCCTTCTTGGGGTTCGCTGAGTTTCCTGAAACCGTAAAGTAGCATTTTGCATTAAAATTGGAAGTTCAGGGCCATTATTTCTTTAGTTTTCCTAATTTCTCTTTTTCCTCAGCTGGAATTCCAATTATACATATGTTAGACTATTTCATAATTTCCCAAAGGTTGTTGAGGGTCTGTTTATTTTTCTTAAATCTTTTTTCTTGGTTCTTAGATCAAGTCATTTTTATTGATTTTTTTTTTAAGTGCACTAATAGTTTTCTCCTTTTCTTTTAACTTTCTGTTAAGACAACCTACAATTTTAAATTTTTCACTTATGGTACTTTTCAGTTCTAAAATTTGCATTTTTATCATCTACCATTTCTCTAAGAAATAGTTTTCTTTAAATATTTGAACATGTCTTCTTTCAATATTTTAAATCTGTAATGGCTGCTTTATAAATCTAACATCTGGACCAACTCAGAGTCAGTTTCTATTAACTGCTCCCCCCCTCCCAAGTATAGGTCACAAGTCTCTTTTTTCATGTCTTATAAATCTGTCGTAGAAAATTGGATAGAGTAGATAGCATGTTATACATACTCATAATTCTGTTTTGTTTTTCTAAAAATCATTAGAGTGCTATTCTAGCAAACAGTTAACTTGCCTGGATTTGAGAAAGACATTGCAGCCCCCTGTGGCATACAGTCAATGGCTTGTTATGCTGCTTTGTTCACTTGATCCTTGCATGTTTCCCTGTTCCTACAAAATTCTGTGGCTAAGTCAAGGACGTGGGCAGACAGCTCAGCCTCTCTGTGGTTTTTGCTTCTGAGGATTCTTCTGTAATTCTTATTATCTCTACTAACTCTGTACCATGATATTATAAATTCAACCAGTTTTAGCTTTCTGACACCTATACTGTGGAGAATTAATAAACTGACTCAGTTAAGATGGCATCCCACTCGCATATTCCAATCTATAGACCTACATTCTTCAAAATTAGATTTGTTTCTAATGTCTGCTTGCTTTTTCATTAAATTCCATTGGTATGGTTTGACTCTGGAATGTTCCCAAAAACCTCAGGTGTTGAAAGCATGGCCCCCAGGGTTGCCAGTTCAGAGGTGGGGCTTTAAGGCATGGATTAGATCAAGAGGGTTGGAACCTCATCAAAGGATTCATCCATTTGATGCCTTAATAACTTGAATGAACTACTGGGAGGTAACTATGGGAAGCAGGGCATGACTGAAGGAAGGAGGCCACTGGGGGTGTGCCCTTGGAGACTGACTATATCTTGTTCCTGGCTGCTCTCTCTCTGCTTCCTGGCTACCAGGAGCTGAGTAGTATTCCTCTGCCATACCCTTGGAGCCTGCTGACCACAGATTGAACCTCTGAAACCGTGAGCCAATATAAATCTTTCCTTCTCTAAATTGTTCCTGTTAGGTACTCATAGTGACTAAAAAACATTGACTAATATACGCCCTGTCTGTACCTATGTAGTTCAGCGGTCAACCATGGCTGTGGACAGTTTATACTCTGAATACAAATTCAGAGTTACTTCTGAGGATATTGTGCTGCGAGAATTTTCCTTTAAGTTTATAGCCACTCTCCCACCCATCCACCACCAAAACCTCTGTGATCTTAGCAAAAGCTTCAGTGTCTTTCCATCACCATTTTTCATAGTCGTAGTCATAATTTCAAGGGTTGGGTTTTACCCTCGAGCTATAATCTACAAACTCTCAATTCAAAATCATTTACCTTGCAAGTTCTTTGTTTTTTAATTCTTTACATAGATTTTGTTTCTACAACTATTTTATTCCTCTGCTATTAATAACATTTCTTACATATCTAATCATGCCCAAACAGGTACTAGTAAGTTACATAAAATAACTGACTTATCCAGTAGAGAACAACATTAAAACTCAAACAAGTTAATTTGTTCAATGTCACGTAGCTATTATTCCAGGCTTAGTAATTAAACCCAGATCTTTCTGACTTCAGCATTATTTAGTAATGCATTATTTGAAATCAAATAATAATGATGGTATGATACTTAGGAACTTAGAATTAATTCATCAATTTTAATTAATACACTTAGTCTTCACAACAAGCCTATGAAATGCATACTATCATCAACCCATTGTATAAGTAAGAACACTAACCACAGTTTAATTTGACCAAAGTCACACTGAGTTAAGTGTCATAGCCAAATTTCAGATATAGGTGATCCCACTCTTGGTTTAACACAAATTAAACATGGAACTTAAAGTGCTTTCTAGAATTAAAATAAGATATAATACACACACACACACACACACTTATCATGATAATGGACTATATTTTCCTAAACTGTGACTTATCATAAAAATTACCTCTGTCTTACATCACCCAAAAGCTGGTGTTAAAATCAAGAGCATTTTAAGCAATAGACTATCTAGAGTTGTAAATAAATTGCTCTTACTATCAATTAGCAATTGCTAAATCTAGATTTCATGGAATAGATTCTTCACATGAGCCTTTCTAAAGTTCCATAATTCATTCAGACATAAAATATACATTAAAACATTAACTAACTTAGGATGTACTTTTAAATCTATAACAGAAGAACATTTTAGGAAACAATTTTTGTTTTAAATCCATGTGATATGCTTTCATAAAAACCAAAAATGTTTTCCTTAACAAAATATATACCAAAAATACCAATAATGTAAACGTTTCTTTTGTATATAGTCCTTCCAAACACCATCATCATTATAGCTTTGTTATTCCTTTTTGAAACTTGCTTTTTAATCAGCATCTCACCCATTGAATTTTTCCATATTTCTATTGGTGCAATATGGATCTACACCATGGTGGGATTTGTTATTACACATTCGTACAGGCACATGATATAACAACAGTTTGGCCAACATCATTCCCCAGTATTTCCCCTTTCCCTCTTTTCTCCCTTAGGTCTCTTTCATCCGTTCTACTGATCTCTCAATTTTTATAAGACACTCCCCACCCAAGCCTTTCTTTTCCTTTTTTCCCCCCACCTATGAGAAAAACATACCACCTTTAACTTTTGTTAGTTTGGCTTATTTTGCTTAACATAATCACACATTGACTTTTCAATTAGATACTTAAATTCTACTATTAGTCATGAGTCATTCTACAAGTAAAAATAAAATTGAAAGAATGATTATTGTCTTGTAACTTAAAAATAAACTGCAGTCACTTTTGAGAAGGCCAATTTTAGGCAATAAATTGACATGAAATAAAGATTTCAGAGGATGTAATCTATACACATCAAGAATAGGCAAATGATAACCATCTTAAGGCAATAGCTAAATCTAGATTTCCTGGAATAGATTCTTCACCTGAGCCATAAACTCCCTGAGGTGAGTCTGCTTCAGGTAACTATTTCCCTAATGTACACATAGCAACGGTTTCCTTCTATGGATTTCACCTTTTTCTTTATTTGACTTAAACCCATGAGAGAGACTGTGATAAGGTAAGTCATTCCTATTATAAGAAAATGCTTTTCATTTCCAATAAGGAAATGACAGAGGAAACCAGTGAAATAAATACAAAGAACTATTATATGCTGAGAAAGTATCAGTGACACTTCTTGGCCTGGCAGGCTTCAGCAACAAAAAAAATTAAAGCAAGCAATCTTAGTGACTCTTTGCTTAAGCAAATCAAAAATCAAGTTAATAAGAAGAGCAGTACTTTTTAAAAGTAGTTTTAACATTTTGTGACATGACATTTACAAGGCAATACAATGGATTAGACCTCCTTAAATTGCATATAGTCCTGAATATGCTTTGACTATTTCTACTCCACTTCCTGCCACATACCATGCCTTATGTTCTTACAAAGTAATTCCTTCTTTTTTCATTCTTTTTTCTTTTTTTAATTTTGGATTGAACCCAGGGAAGCTTTAGCACTGAGCTACCTCCCCAACCCTATCTGTCTATCTATTTATTTATTTATTTTGAGACAGGGTCTCGCTAAGTTGTTGAAGTTCTTACCAAATTGCTGAGGCTAGCCTAGAACTTGCAATCCTCCTGCCTCAGCTTCCCAATCACTGGGATTATAGATGTGTGGCACCTGCCCCAGCACAAAAGTAATCCCTTTAAAATAATCAAGCAATATTATTTTAAAAACTACAAGCTTATCAGAGCATTTTTCTCAGCCACTGGAAAAAAATCTAATTAAAAATCCCCAATTACAATATTTGCAAAGAAATAGAAGAATAGTCCCTCAAGCCAATTACCTTCCCTGTTGGGGTATGTTAATTCTCAGAAAATTCTCAGCTCAGCTTCACCAGTCATATGCATTGGTATTGGCAAAATAACAGTATAACCTTTCAGAAATAATTGAATATCAGTGACAAAGTTGCAAGTTCTTCTTGATTCAATGAAAAAAAATTATATCATACTACTATAGAACAATGAGTGAGTTACCTCTTCTGAGCAGAGTGTATTTATTTCTCAGAACCTTCTTCATTCATATCAGTTCATTTACATGGCCAGCACGGGATCTACTGGTAAAGTCTGAGTTTTCTCTGGACCTATTTGCCATTTGACTCTTCCTTGAGGGAAAGCTTGAAAGCTTTAACAATTTCTGACATAAAAGATAAAGGGAGCGGAAATACAGGAACAGAGAAGCAGTTGACTATTTCTACTCCAAAAATGAATGTAATACTGACATACACAGCAAATCAGAGCAAATTGCTAAATTGGGATTATAGTATGCCACAGATGAGCTTTCTCTGGTGCTCAGTAAGAAAAAGACACACTAGACACTATGTCACTAACATGTTACCAGGTGCTCAACTTCTTTCCTATCACTTTTCAAGGGATAAGTGAAAATATTTCTCTTCTTTAAAGATAGAAGTCAGTAGGGAGATCCTACTGCTTGCCATCCTAGAAAAATATAGGATTGCTTCATAGGAATATATTTTATAAATAATTCTGCAGAAAAAATCTACTCTCCAATATAGTCATTATCATCTCTGTTATATACCACCAATACTTTCATTTTCATTCTTTCATAAACTCTATCTCACTTTGATTAACACCTTTTGCTCAAAGATTCCTTCAATTGAAAGAAATTTAGAAATTCAGAGTATAACACATGTATGAGATTTTATTTATATAATTCATAGGTTTTTATAAAAAAATGGCAATAAAGCCATAGAATAAAGTACAAAAAGCCAGACTCTGTGGTGCATGTCTATAATCCCAGCAGCTTGGGAGGCTGAGACAGTAGTATTGCCAGTTCCAGACCAGACTCAGCAACCATGCAAAGCCCTAAGCAACTTTGTGAGACCCTGTCTCAAAAAAATACAAAGGGCTTAGATATGGTTCAGTAGCAAATTGCCCTAGTTTAAACCCCTAATAACCATCACATCCACCCGGCCAAAAAAGTACCAGATGGGATCTAAAAACAACTCCTTTCTGGTCAGCTAACTTACAGGGTCACTTGATTTTCATCAGCTTTTAAGTGAGTAGGATATGTCTAATCTGAAGATGAATGGAGATAGTCACAGTCTGTTATTGTTTTTGTTTGGTTTGGTTTAGTTTGGTATGAGGTGGCGGTGCTGGTGATTGAACATAGGGGCATTTTACAAGCTATATCCCCAGCCTTTTTTATTTTTCATTTTGGAGACAAGAGTCTGGTCTGGCTAAATTGCTAAGGCTTGACTTGAACTTGGTATCCTCCTGCCTCAGTCTTCTAGGTACTGGGATTACAGGCATGCACCATGACACTGGGCTAGTTTCTTTCTTCCTTCCTTCCTTCTTTCTTTTTTTTTAATTGTTTCTTTTTAAGCTCTTCATTTGTCTTTTGTATCAAATGAGGGGTGAACTTAAGGTTCTTTTTACTTTATTTCTTACCAAATCAGGCAAAGTCACTCATACCAAACTGAAAAGTAAAAATCTCCCCATCCATCACAGTTCTGTAACAGTCATACATACACTTTTGTTGAATTACTGTGAGATGGAATTTCAAAGACAAAGATCAGGCAAATTTCAACTGGGATAAATACATTTAGCAAAAAACACTTGTAATACTTGGCTAGAATAAGAGTAACTACAGAAAAATTATAAGCGTAATTCTTAGGTATATCAAGGTCACAAAGTAAAAAAAAAACATTGATAATCTGAAAAGTTTTTCTTCTTCATGAATTAATAAATAGCTATTCATACATGTGCCTGCATTCCTAGTAATTTGGAAAGCTGAGGCAGGAAGTTCATAATTTCAAGGCCAGCATCAGCAATAAAAAAGTAAAAATAAAAAAACAGGTGGGACAGTAGCTCAGAGAAAGGAAAGAGAGAAAGAAAGGAAGACAGAGAATATGAACAAACACAATTTATATTCACAGTAGGCATGTTCAGGGAAAAAAA
Organism: Urocitellus parryii; assembly: GCF_045843805.1. Lineage (NCBI taxonomy): Eukaryota > Metazoa > Chordata > Mammalia > Rodentia > Sciuridae > Urocitellus > Urocitellus parryii. The sequence continues at coordinate 123,932,556 of NC_135539.1, read as the reverse complement.
ATCATTGAGTTCTGTGCATTCTGTTTTTTAAACATCAGTTAGAGTAGGCATCTAAGGATACCTTGTTTTAGAATATTGTTTGAAAAAGGAAAGTATTTGAATAAAAGCATGTATCAGATTTCATTTTATTTGTGAATTCCTGCTTGTTTTCTTGATCTCAATGTCTACCCAAGGGAAGTCCAATGGCTTTCTCACAGTCAACTAAGGATTTCCCTTAGTGTCCTCATTGAGTATGTTTCTAGTAATCCCAACAGAACTAACAAGATTTCCTACCTGGTAGTGAAAAATGGAGAGACTGAGGATGTAAACCAGAGATGAAGATCTGAGTTTAACCATCGCTAGTGAATGGAACAAGACCTCTGTCTGCATTCCCACACTAAATGATTTCCTTTACCACCATGAGTTTCCCAGTTTAACTCATAGCAAGCCAGGTGATGTTTAACTCAAGGTTTCAACATTGACACATCAATGTTAAAGAATCAGATGATGTCACAACATTCTTCTCCTATGTAGGATTTGGTTTAACATTTGCCCTATATGTTCAAAGTCTACCTTAACACTACATTTTTCATTGCCCCAGAATTGAGACTATTTCTGAAGTAAGAAATCTGATAAGTTTTTTAATTTGTTTTGTTTTGTTTTGTTTCTGCAGTGCTGGAGATTGAACCCAGGGTCTTGCATATGCTAGGCAAGCACTGTACCACTAAGTAACTTTCTCATTCCAGAAAATCTAGTAAGATTTCTATGGCACTGATAGACAATATCTCAAACACTGAATAGCTCATATCAATCAAGTGTCTTAGTGAACAAAGAAAAAATATAAGTTTCAATCAAAGGTAAGAAAAGAAAATGGATATTCTGGTAAAAAGCACATTGACATATGCTTTCTATTCTTCAATGAGCATTTACTGAGATTCAACTAAATGTACGGCGTTACTCTAGAAACCACTTATAAGAGGGGCAGTCTCGGGGAGGTTGGAGAATGTAAATTCCAAACTAGAGGTCAGGAAGATTAAAATGGATGAAAGATTTGATATTAATTTAAGGCAATATTATTTAGTAGGTAAGAATATACTTTTGAATATAGGTTTTATCAGTTCTAATTGGTGGTATTCATTTAAATTCCCTGAGATGTTTCCTCATCTACAAAATAAAGAAAAACAGTATGTTTCTCATGAGACTTAAAGATTAAACAAGAAAATGCACTTAAGACAATGCTCGGACTCAGTAAACACTCAGGAAATGTTTATTGGTATTAAATGCCCAGTGATTAATACAAACAGGATATCAGGACATGGAGTCGAGGTATCATGGAACAACGCAGTCAAAGGAAACCTCAACCATGAGGGACAACTTCAATAGGAATGTGAAAGATGGTTAGAGTCTGAATGAGTAAGGATGAATGAGACAGTATTACAGTCCATTGGGATGGAATAATAGAGGAAAGACCCATGTGCCAGGTTGCTGGACAAAATCAAATAGAGTAGAAGGTGTAGGCTATGGTTGAGCATGAGGTAATATTATAAAAAGAGTAGAAATCAAATTGAGGAACTTTGAGTTCAAGGCTAAACAATCTTCACTTCCTAGTAACATGGAGTAATAGGAGGTTGCTAATTTTGCGTATTGAAAAAAAATATTCACACAAATTTATGAAACTTAAAGAATAAAACTGATCTATAATAAGAGCACCTGACCACTTTAGAACCATGCTTCTAAGCATGCATTGCAGATATGTGCCTGGCCCATCATATTCCATTTTCAAGTAGATGTACAGAACTCTTTGACTTTCAGTGCAAAATGAGTTAGTCTATTTTCACCTCACATTCTAAACATGTTTGACCTACTGAGGTCCTTAAGCAGAAGAGGATAACAATAGCAAACAGAAATTATTTAATGAGTCAACTGTGTGTCTAGTCTTGAAAAATGTCTTCAATATGACCTCACTCCAGTTATGAACCAACCATTCGTAGATCTCATTAATTAGATAAGCATGCCAAATTAAGTTTCATAATCCTTAACTCTGAGTAATTTTTAGAACATAGCAAATATTCCTATATATTTTGTGTCTTTTGAGATATTAGAAAAAAGTAGATGGAAGTTTTTAGTTTGAAAATTATGGAATTTTTAATAACTTCAAATTCAATAAAATCTTCCATGTGCTTTAATTCAAATTTTAAAATATTTTTATCTAAGATTGATTGAAAAACATTAATGCATGGCACATATTTCCTAGAGACAGTGTGCAGAGGCAAGTGAGTAATTTTTTGTCTTGGCAAAAACTTATAATAAAAATTTATTAGTAAATGTGGAAAATTCTCATAGACCATCTCTGACTTATGTTTATTATTATTTTTTCTTCAGGATAAAAGATGCAGTTATCAGAATAGATAAGAGTTCAGGACCATACCTAAAAATTGATACAAAATATATCTAAGTATAAAAATATAAAAGCATTTATCATCTTTTACCGATGAAAGTAGCTTTGAACTTCAGTGCCTAATCTCTTGCAATGGAAATTATTATGCCTAAGAGGAAATACATAAATGTATATTTTTGATATCTCTAATCCCATTCTCATGTCCACTTCCTGGCAGAACAGGGCTGCCTTCTTCAGTACCCTCGTCTTCACAGAGAGCTTTGTGCTTAACACCCATTTTTCTGCTTTTCAATCAGTCATCCTTAATTGTCAAGTTCCTGTTAATTAATTGAATTCAATCAGAAGAATTAAACAATACTATTGAGGTTGAAATATGTGATAAAAACATCACAAGGCTGTTGGGGCACGGGAACTGAAGGATCCCCATTTTAATAGGGATATTTGCAGACAAACTGCTTTAATCATTAGAAAAGAACATTGCTGACTCTAAAAACCAAAAGGATTTTGGGAAGAGATGCTTCTAGCAAAGTTCTCTCAAATCAAATTGTTCAAAGGGCCCCATCATTTTACCCATGAGGTCAGCCCTGCCTAGGGATAAAAGAACCCTATTCCTAACCTTCCATCAAGCATTGAGTAAGGAGGAATTGCCAGTCACCTCAACAGCAGGCACCTCTGTAAGCAGCTTAGAGATGCATGTAGGAGGGAGTTCTGTTCCTGTTCAGCTCAGTTCCAGGAACATTTACTCAGCACTGAGGAGCCTAAATGAAGCACTATGGGAGGTCCTCTAATGTGGGCAGCAGGTCTCAGCCTCGCTGTCATGCAGGATCTGCTGCAATCAACTGTGGGAGAGAGGTGGAGTTATGACTAATATGAAAGGAACTGCTCATCCCTAATAACTGATTTGAGCTCTTCTTCATCTTGATGGCCAAAATCTCACTATGTCCCTGGCATGTCTTGCATGTGAAGGGGGATGCTATCTGACAAAGGGTCAGTACTACAGATTGGAGAGGTAGAAAGTAGTCTACAGTTCTCCTGCATGCACAGCAGCTCTGGCTCCCAAGGCTTCTCCCTGGTCCAGGAGCATGCTCTTCAATTCAGTAGCACAAATTAGGGAAGAGGCTGCAGAGCATAGTTGTAACCTATAGGAGTAATCCCAATAGTCTTAATTGTGCAGTAGTAGAAATGACTGTAAGAGACTGCTATATTAAAATACTTCTCAAATGCAATGAATTGTTTTATAATCCATTATAACATTCAGTACAATCCCTGTTGTCTACCATTTATTGAGCATATAAGAGAAAAAATGAACAGAAGAGAGTAGGAAAAGGAGGATGTTTGGGAGCAGTTTACATCAACTAGTTTTGAATTTTAAACTTCTTTAGCATCAGGATATTTAATGCAACTAAAATCTTCTAAGGTAGCTCAATGGGGGCAATAGAAAGAGCAAGTGATTGGAGAAAAGATGGGTCAGGAACTTCAGGCCCAGTTCTCCCACCTCATTTACCATACCAGTGGCCCCTGGAGGGATACCCTGGAATCTGCAGTGTTTCTCACAGCACAGTCTAAACACAGCCACATTTGTCTAAATTCTATAGCAAGAATAAAATTTACTTGGTTTGTCATTACAATCTTAGCACATGTAAGTGCTCAGTAAACTTTTGTAAAACAAATGAAACAATGAACAATTCATTTCTCCTAGGATTCATGTAAAAACAATTTTTGGTCACATTTTACTCTACCATAGTAAATACTCATTGAGTTGTGAGTCTTGAGGTACAGAAAATAAATACATAAATGACTCCTATTCCATTGTGTTTGAATAGAGACTGAAAATCTGAAGTTTGCCTACAAAGTCATTCATAGTCATCATTGGCTTGAGATTGAACTCTGAATTATTTATTAGTCTTTTAGGGAGTTTTCGTCCTTTGGTCATCAGCTACAGAAGGTAGCCCTGTTCTGCCTGGAACAGGATTGATTCTTTCCTCAAGTTCCTAATCCAGCTTTGTTTCAATTTCACATTGCCCTTGTGCTACTCCAAACTAATCCTCAGGTTATCAGTTACAGGATGTTTTCCCCAACTCAGAACATGATGCTCCTGTTTCACTTACATGTGAATACACTTGTTTGAAGGTTGCTCCAATGGAGAACCTTCCCAAAGCTCTTTAGTGGTGTTTTTTAATTGTAGAAACATATATTGGTTCTTGAGGATAAGGAGTTTGTAAAATTTGCTGGCTAAAATTATATTGAGCTTATAAATCAAACTTACCTGAGGAAGTGCAGGTCTTCACTGAGATAGAAAAATGTCTTCTATGGTGAATTACACAACCTCAATCCCCTTGTCAGTGGAGTTTGTTTTTTTTTCCATTGATTGGATAATAGAGTTTTAGAAATAAAGTGTTCCAATAGTTCAACTGAATTTCTACATACAAAAGTGCTCTGTTTTAAGGTCAATATCGTTTGTAGTTTAACTTTGATTAAGTTTAATGAAACTATTAACAAAGTATTTTGAAGCCTAGTAAAAAGTTGGAAAAATGGGTGGGGGGGAAGCAAGCTCTGTTAAAGAATATTTTATTTGTATCATTTGCTGGAGGTTTTTATCAATCGTTTTAGCTTTTGCCTTTTTATTTCCCTGGGGGAAAATGAACCCCTGAACTTGTGTGTGCTACAATATATGCTTTACCCATGAGCCATATCTTCAAGGCCCCCAGTTCATAGCTTAACTTCAACGTCCATGATTTCATGTAGGAGCATATAAACCGTGTGGACTCACACCTGTGGTTTGGTCATGTTCCAAAACATAAGGATACTCTAGGATCGATACACTTATTTCAAAAATCAAAATTCTGGGAATTCAAACATTCACTTTCCCTCTTCACTTGAAGGTTGAGTACTTGGTAATTCAAACAACTTCTAAAGTAAGAAGAGAAATAAACCTACAAAACTTTGAAGATGATTGATACTCAAACTGTGACTCATCTTTGAAACTGGCTTTATTTTCACTAGAAATCTCTGAAATTCTCTAAAATCTATTGTTCCATTGGAGGCAATAAAGGAAATTCGGCTTTCTGCTAGCACCTAGCCAGTCCACACACACAATTTCAGCCTAAATATCAAAATTTCATTGAATGAATGAGTTCTGTTCATTTTTCTCTGTTTAAAATTCAGCATACTCAGATTTTGGTTACATTAATGTAAGACACAACTTAAGAATCACTTGTGTTCACCAAATTGGCTCTCTCAAAATCCCTTTGACAAAAAGGAAAGAAGGGGAGGAGAAAGGACAAAAAAGGAGAGGAGAGGAGAGAAGGGGAGGGAAGGAAAAAGTCCTGATCTAAAAAGTCAACTTAAGGAATATTTCCAATAAACCCTCACCCTTTAGACATTCAATTTTTTGGGTATGCCATAAACTATTTAAGGGAGAAGAAGCTAAAAGCAAAGAGCTTCAAACTTGATCACTACCTCCATCCATGCTCTCACAACCTCACTTGCAAAATTTACTGCACAAATTCTGTCAATGAATTATGCAATGGAAGTTATGCACAAAAATAATTGACTTAAGACTTAATTAGTGATTAAAGTATTTATTTATTGTGGAAGCTCTGTCTTTGGCAAATGAATTTAATATTTATTGTTTCTCAGGTGATTGGAAATTTTTATATCTTGACCTTGATGGTTAATTATAATGTCAAAAAGGCACATTCATAAAATGTTACAGAGCTATCTATATAATATCTATATAGTATTTGAATTTTTCACTGTGTATTAATTAAACGTTAGCATTAAAAACTACATGTTCAAATAATAGAGCAGCCAGATTAAAATTAACCTGGGTCTCATTTTTCATATATGTAAAATAATGAAAGTAAAATACCTTCATATCATGTTTTAAAATATGATATATAAAACTATATGAGCTAATCTTTATACAATAAAAATTCTGCTAATAGTAGGTACCACTGAACTTCAGAAAAAAAGCTTATATACATTTTGATTATTTTCAGTTGCTTGGAAGTCACTTCTTAGTTATCATTCCCTCCCCACCTTCTTTGTCCTTGCTTGATAATGAATGTTGCTCAAAGCTACTTCAATGCCTATTCAGAGAACAGCGGGCCTGGCACCTGGGTACCCTTGAAACAAGGCCACTTGCTTCAGTGCTAATGCCAGTTCTGAATGTCAGGCAGGATACCAGGAACCTTTTTGTCTGTTTTTTTCAGAAAGCAGGCACTGATTTCCTGAGCCTACTTTAAACTTCAATGCAGACTTGTGATAGAAAACTCCTTTCACACCAAAGTTTGTTTCTCAAATGGTTCTTGGGTCTTTTTTCTTATATTCTCATTCCTTTATCCAAAAGAAAATAAAGAATGAGACCTAAGCTGGAAGGTTGCCGAGGTGACAAAGCTTTAGGCTTATCTTCTCCCTTTTATTTGGAAATTGTGAAATACCATGAATGTAATTTTGCACAAATTCTAATGACTACGTTTTACTCTTTTTTGTTACCAGAAGGTGAGGTCTTTAGTTCTTAAAACTATATTCAAGCTGCCAAAGCAGCTTGAGTGTAAGTAGATATTCTTTGAACAATAGCATCACCAATAGAAACTTTACATTTGAGATACAATTAGGAGATTGTATATAAATTTTATTTCAGCAAATTATTCACACAGCCATCATAGAATCTATCACCTTACACTGAAATTATCCAGACACTCATCCACACACCCCTCCCAAAGTAGACAGTGAACTTCCTGAGGGCAGAAGAAGCTTCTTAGTCATTTTATCTCAATGTCTGGTACATCACAGGTGTTTCATAAATAACTGAGAAAAGTAAAAGGGGACATACAGGTTGACACACTGATCTATTCTCTCAGATGATATGAAACATAATTTACAGGTTAATCTTTCATTCAACAAACATTAGATAGTCTCTTCCTTAAGCACTTAACAATCCCTATGGAGTGAAAGAGAAGGCAAATGTGAAGAAATTGACCTGGATTTTAAATACCATCAGACATTTTGGACCTTTTTTATTATCAAATTATTTATTTATTCTAATTTGTTATATATGACATCAGAATGCAATTCATTTCATATTACACATGTAGAGCACAATTTTTCCAGTCTCTGGTTGTACACAAAGTATTTTCACACCATTTTCACACATGTACTTAGGGTAATGATGTCTAACTCATTCCACCATCTTTCCTACCCCCACGCCTCCCTCCTCCCTTCCCCTCTCTCTCCTTTGTCCTATCTAAAGTTCCTTCATTCCTCCCATGCCCCCTCCATTGCCATTATGAGTCAGCATGCTCATATCAAAGAAAACATTTGGCCTTTGGTTTTGGGGGTGTGGTTTGCTTCACTTAACATTATATTCTCCAGCTCCATCCATTTACCTGCAAATGCCATGATTTTATTCTCTTTGAATGCTGAGTAATATTCCATTGTGTATATATACCAAAGTTTCCCAATCCATTCATCTACTGAAGGGCACCTAGGTAGGTTCCACAATTTAGTTAATGTGAATTGTGCTGCTATAAACATTCATGTGGCTATGTCTCTGTAGTATGCTGTTTTATTTAAGTCTTTTGGGTATAAACCGAGGAGTGGGATAGCTGGGCCAAATGGTGGTTCCATTCCAAGTTTTCCAAGGAATCTCTATTCTTCTTTCCAGTTTGGCTGCTCCAATTTTCAGTCCCACCAGCAATGTATGAGTGTGCCTTTTTCCCAACATCCTCACCAACACTTATTGTTGTTTGTATTCTTAATAGCTGCCATTCTGACTAGAGTGAGATGAAATCTTAGAGTAGTTTTGATCTGTATTTCTCTAATTGCTAGAGATGTTGAACATTTTCTCATAAATTTGTTGATTGATTTATATCAGCTTCTGAGAAGTGTCTGTTCAGTTCCTTGGCCTATTTATTGATTGGGTTATTTGGGTTTTTTTGTTTTGTTTTGTTTTTTGTTTGTTTATTTTTTTGGTGTTAAGGTTTTTGAGTGCTTTAGATATCCTGGAGATTAGTGCTCTATCTGATGTGCTTGTGGTACAGATTTGGTCCCATTCTGCAGGCTCTCTATTCACCTCACTGATTGTTTCTTTTGCTGATAAGAAGCTTTTTAGTTTGAGTCCATCCCATTTATTGATTCTTGCTTTTAATTCTTGTGCTATAGGAGTCTTATTAAGGAAGTCAGGCCTAATCCAACATTATGGAGATTTGGGCCTACTTTTTCTTTCACCTTTCTTTTAGGCCCAAGGTCTCTGGTTTAATTCCTAGGTCCTTGATCCACTTTGAGTTTTGTGCATGGCAAGAAATAGAGGTTTAATTTCATTTTGTTACATGTGGATTTCTAGTTTTCCCAGTACCATTTGTTGAAGAAGCTATCTTTTCTCCAATGTATGTTTTTGGTGCCTCTGTCTAATATGAGATAACTGTAATTATATAGGTTTGTCTCTGTGTCCTCTATTCTGTATCATTGGTCTACAGGTCTATTTTGGTGCCAATACCATGCTGTTTTGTTACCATTTCTTTGTAGTATAGTTTAAGGTCTGGTATAGTGATGCCACCTGCTTCACTCTTCTTGCTAAGGATTGCTTTGGCCATTTTTGGTCTCTTATTTTTCCAGATGAATTTCATGATTGCTTTTTCTATTTCTATGAGGAATGTCATTGGTATTTTGATTGAGATTGCATTGAATCTGTGTAGTGCTTTTAGTACTATGGTCATTTTGACAATATTAATTCTGCCTATCCAAGAATAAGGTAGATCTTTCCATCTTCTAAGGTCTTCTCTAATTTTTTTCTTTAGCATTCTGTAGTTTTGATTGTAGAGGTCTTTCACCTCTTTCATTAAATTGATTGCCAAGTATTTTATTTTATTTTATTTTATTGAGGCTATTGTGAATAGGAAGGTTTTCCTACTTTCTGAGGATTTGTCACTGATATACAGAAATGCCTTTGATTTATGGGTGATGATTTTATATCCTGCTACTTTGCTGGATTCATTTATTAGTTCTAGAAGATTTCTGGTGGAATATTTTGGGTCTTCTAGGTATAGAATCACATCATTGGCAAATAGTGATAATTTGAGTTCTTATTTTCCTATACATATCCCTTTAATTTCTTTCATCTGTCTAATTGCTGTGGCGAGAGTTTCAAGAACTATGTTAAATAGAAGTGGTAAAAGAGAGCATTCCTGTTTTGTTCCAGTTTTTAGAGGGAATGCATGCCTTCAATTTTTCTCCATTTAGAATGATGTTGTAGCTTTTACAATGTTGAGATATGTTCCTGATATCCCTAGTTTTGGTGTTTTGAACATGAAGGGGCACTGTATTTTGTCAAATGCTTTCTCTGCATCTATTGAGATGATTTTTATCTTTGAGTCTATTGATGTGATGAATTACATTTATTGATTTCCATATGTTCAAACAACCTTGCATCCCGGGATGAACCCTACTTAATCATGGTACACTATCTTTTTGATATATTTTTGTATTTGATTTGCCAGAATTTTATTGATAATTTTTGCATCTATGTTCACTAGAAATATTGGTCTAAAGATTTTCTTTCTTTGATGTGTCTTTGTCTGGTTTTGGAATCAGGATGATATTGGCCTCATAGAATGTGTTTGGAAGTGTTCCCTCTTTTTCTATTTCATGATATAGTTTAAGGAGTATTGATATTAGTTCTTCTTTAAAGGTCTTATAGAATTTAGCTGTGTATCCATCTGGCTTTTCTTGGTTGGTAGGCTTCTGGTGGCATCTCTATTTCCTCGCTTGAAATTGATGTGTTCAAATTGTGTCTATCATACTGATTTAGTTTGGGCATATCATTTGTTGATGCCTTCAATATTTTATATTTTATTAGAGTGCAAATTTTCAAAATAATTTCTAATTATCTTCTTCTGTATTTCTGTAGTGTCTGACATGATATTTCCTTTTTCATCACAGATGTTAGTACGTTGAGTTTTCTCTTCCTTCTCTTCATTAGCAATGGCTAAGAGTCTATCAATTTTATTTATTTTTTCAAAGAACCAACTTTTTGTTCTGTCAATTTTTTCAATTGTTTCTTTTATTTCAGTTTCATTGATTTCAGCTCTGATTTTAATTATTTTCTGTCTTCTACTGCTTTTGGTGTTGACTTGTTCTTTTTCTAGGGCTTTGAGATATAAGGTTAGGTCATTTATTTGTTGACTTTTTCTTCTTTGAAGGAATGAACTCCATGCAATGAACTTACCTCTTAGAACTGCCTTCATAGTGTCCAAGAGATTTCAATATGTTTTATCAGTGTTCTCATTTACCTCTAAGAATTTTTTAATCTCCTTCTTGATATCTTTTGCAACCCATTTTTCATTCAATAGCATATTATTTAGTCTCCAGGTGTTGGAGTAGCTCTGATTTTTTACTTTATCATTGATTTCTAATTTATTTCCATTATGGTCTGATAGAATTCAGGGTAGTATCTCTACTTTTTTGTATTTATTAAAGGTTGCTTTGTGGCATAATATATGGTTTATTTTAGAGAAGGAGCAATGTGCTGCTGAGAATAAAGTGTATTCGCTCATTGATGGATGAAATTCAGTTAAGTCTAAGTCATTGATTGTATTATTGAGTTCTATAGTTTCTTTGTTTAGCTTTTGTTTGGAAGACCTATCTAGTGGAGAAAGAGGCATGTTAAAGTCACCGGAATTATTGTGTTGTGATCTATTCGACTCTTGAACTTGAGAAGAGTTTGATTAATCAACATAGTTGCTCCATTACTTGGGGCATATATATTTATAACTGTATGTCTTTCCCTTAAGCAGTATGAAATGTCCATATTTAGCTTGAAGTCTAATTGGATAGGAGGATGGAAATCCCTACTTATTTATGCAGACCATGTGAATGGTATATTTTATCCCAACCTTTCACCTACAGTCTATGGACATCTTTTCCTGAGATAATCTCTTGAAGGCAACATATTGTTGGGTCTTTTTTAAAAATCTAATCTGCCAGTCTATGACTTTTGATTGGTGAGTTTAAGCCATTAACATTCAGGGTTATTATTGAGTCATGATTTGTATTTCTGGTCATATTTGTTTATTTTTGGTATTTAACTTGACTTGGTTGCTCCCTTGGTTGGATTTTCCTTTATTGTAGTTCTTCCCTTTGCAGATTTTCATTGTTGCTTTTCATTTCCTCCTTTTGGAATATTTTGCCAGTAATGTTCTGTAATGCAGGCTTTCTTGCTGTAAATTCTTTTTAGCTTTTGTTTATCGTGGAAGGTTTTTATTTCATCATCAAATTTGAAGCTCAGTTTTGCTGGAGATAATATTTTTGGTTGGCATCCATTATCTTTCAGAGCTTGGTGTATGTTGTTCCAGGATCTCCTGACTTTCAGGGTCTGGGTTGAAAAATCTGCTGAGATCCGAATTGGTCTTCCCTTATAGGTAATCTTATTTTTCTCTCTGTGGCCTTTAAAATTCTATCCTTATTCTGTATGCTAGGCTTTTTCATTAGAATGTGTCTTGGTGTAGATATGTTGTAATTTTCTACATTTGGTGTCCTATAGACCTCTTATATTTGATTTTCCAATTCATTCTTCATGCTTGGGAAATTTTCTGATATTATTTCATTGAAGAGATTGTACATTCCTTTGGTTTGAATCTCTGAACCTTCCTCTATCCCAATAAATCTTAAATTTGGTCTTTTGATGTTATCCCATAACTCTTGGATGTTCTATTCATGGTTTCTTACCATCTCTGCTGTGAGGTCAACTTTATTTTCAAGATTGTCTATTTTGTCTTCATTGTCTGAGATCCTGACTTCCAAGTGATCTAATCTGTTGGTGATACTTTCTATGGAGTTTTTCATTTGGTTCATTGTTTCTTTCATTTGAAGGATTTCTGTTTGGGGTGGTTTTTTTAGCATCTCTATCTCTTTCTTGAAGAAATTTCTTGCTACCTGTATTTGTTATCTTTGTTGGAATGATCAACTTTTGCCTGTGTCTGCTCACTTAGGTCATTCTTTAATTCTCAGACATTTTAGTTATGTATATTCGGAACTCATTCTCTGACATTTCATCTACTAGGCTATCTATGGATTCTATTGTTGTAATATCTTGGTTTCTTTGGGGCACTTTTCTCCCTATTTTTTCCATGATGTCTGTGTGTCTTCCTCTCTTGCAGTGAGGCTCCGAGGTACTACAGCTTCTACCCTATTGTCTTATAGTGTCCCTGCAGGTTACCAATACTCAATACTCAACATACCAAACATGCAGCCATAGGTCAGTTAGTTTCTAATTTTACATTTACAGTTTTGTTGCTATAATCAGAAATAATGAGTTTGGTTATCTTCTACCATACAGTCAACAGGTTTGCATAATGGTTTACAGTTTCTAATGGTAGAACGAGAGGCTGGGGGGTTGACTGAGTTGTTTATGAGGTAGGATGTGAGAATATAGAGGTATTAGATTATATGACTAGCAAAAAGGTAATCATAAAAAGTTGGCTGTTAGGAGAAACAAGAGAGAGGCAACCCCATGCAATACTCTCTTACCTCAGCAACAGGATAACTGTTAACATGCCTAGTAGAGATACCACTGGCGAAGCCAGGCCCACAGGGAACTTGGTGATGTCTTACCAGCTCCTTATTGTTGTTTCTTTATAGAAGTGGCGATATCCCAATTTGGTGGTGTGGCAGCCTAAAGCCTATATGTACCCTGATGTTGGGCTGTGGAGCCATGCTTTGGTGAATAAGGAACCCTAGTGTGGGGCGGGCATGGGTGGGACTCTCTCCAGTATATTTTACTCTTTAATATGGAAATTTATAACAACACAAAAAAACACATTAGTGCTTAACTGAAATCATTCCTGATATGTTAAATAAAAGGGTAGAAAGAACTAATATTCTAAGATATATCATAAAATGTTTTTAATTAGATACAGGACAATGTATAATTTATAAGCAAAGAGTTTTATTTGATTTTCTTTGGGGAAAAATTCAACAGGCATCAAAATTCAATTTAGCATGGATGAGTGAATGGGATATTATAAAAATGTATAGCTACCTATGTTATAGAAATTTGATAGCTGCTGTTAAAGATATTTAATTCTTTTATAATGCTGTTTATAAGCTTCTATTACAAGTCACTATTACACAAGCATACCTATTAGCAAAAGGAAAAGAGATTTACCTGCAAATAAAGTGGACTTTTTAAAAATTGAAAACAAAAATATGGACATTTATAGTCACATTCTGGTAATTATTATTATTTTTGTTCCTTAGAAAATAGTCCCATTTCCCCATGCATAAATTAAACAAAAATTACATATGATAGAAGAAGTTTTAAGGAGAATTATGCAGTGATTTCTTCATAGAAAGCATATATATAAACTACTCTTCAAGCACTTTCCTTTGAGCAAGATAAGTGTGTCCCCACATTGCAGCAAGTCTTTATAGAGCCACTTCTCTACTAGATGCTTTAACAGTATTTTCAAAAAAAAAATTTCTGGTCATTAGTTAAATCTGTGAACTGGGCATTTACAGAGTATGGCCAGACACTAAATTATTCTGAGCTACTCTTACAGTTCAAGCCAAAGACCCAACAATCTTTTTTCTTTGAAGAGACTCAATTTTTTTTTTGAGAGCAGCTTAAGGGTCAAAGCAAAATTGAGATGAGGTAGTTGACTTTATGTATTAACATTTTTATGTATTAACAGCGAATTACAACCTTGCCATATTGCTTATCAGTTCTAGGAGTTTGGATTGTTATTGATTTTTTGGATTTTCTGTGCAGAAAATCATGTCATCTTTGAACAAAAACAGTTAAATCTCTTCCATCCCAATCAGTGTAAGTTTTGTTTCTTTTTCTTCTTTCATTAGCTAGGATTTCTAGAATGACATTGAAAGGAGTGATGACAGAGGACATCCTTGCCATGTTCCTCATCTTAGTAGGAAAGCGTCCACTTCTCATTAATAAGAATGACATTAGCTATTGGTTCATCTCTGTATACTGAACTGAAGAATTCCACCTCTATGCCTAGCTAACTGAGAGTTTTTATCATTAATGGATATTGAGTTTTGTCAAATACTGTTTCTACATCATGTGATTTTTCTTCTTTAACTTAATGGTGTGATAGATTAATTGAATCTCAAATGTTGAACCAGCCTTTCATACTTAGGAAAAATTCCACTGGTTTAAGGTACATAATTTTGTTAATACATTGATGGATTTGACTTGCTAATATTTTGTTGATCCATTTTGCATAAATAGTTTCATCAAAGGGGAACTTTCAAAATAATTTTCTAGCTGATGGCACATTCAAAATACCTTTAAAAGCTATTTGAATCATTTTTATCTTTCCTAGTTATATATTCTATGGATAAGAAATAGTATGACATGTAAGAATTAAAAATTAATATTGGATAATACTTATTGAGTCCTTATTATACCATGCACTATACTTAATTAACTCATTTGATCCTTAGAAAATACTGTTCTACAAAAAAGGAAACTGAAGCTCAGAGAAGTTACATAACTTTCCCAAGGTTACACAGCCAGACATTTGTATCCAGGCAATATGTTTCCAGAGAGGATACTTTCACATATAGTTAAACACAATTATTCACCATTTATATACAATTCAGCAAGATAGCTTCCTGACAATAAATAACAAATTTGAAAGCACAAAAATATCCATGTTTTGGGTTCCATTTTTTTTAATCAACACTTCATATCATTTCCTGGATAACCCCATGAGCCAGTCACTATTTTAGCACCTGCACAAACAGAATAAGACAGACAAGATCCTTGTGCTGAAGGACCTTATTTCTAGTAGGAAGAGGTAGAAAATAAAATCATAAACAAAACAAATTCAGAATTCATTAAGTTCTATGAAGAAAAAGTAAATTATAGCCGGGCATGGGGGCAACACACCTATAATCCCAGCAACTCTGGAGGCTGAGGCAGGAGGATCACAAGTTTGAGGACAGCCTCAGCAATTTAGCAAGACCCTAAGCAACTTAGCAAGACTCTGTCTCAAAATAAAAAATTAAAAATGAAAAGGGCTGAGAATATAGCTCATTAGTAACCTCTGGGTTAAAAAAAAAAGCTAATTATATAATAAAAGCTTCAAGATAAGATGAGGTACATCACATAGAAAATTTAGGAAAGGCTTCTCTGAGGAGATGGCATTTAAGCTTAAAAAAAAAAAAAAGTCTTTAGAAAAAACGAGCTATGCAAAGAGCTGACAAATGAGGATCCAGGCAAAGGAAACAGAGAGTTACAAAGATCCTTGAGACAAGAAAGCACTTAACTTCTACACATCACTGAAAGGAAAGGAAAGGTGACCCCTATGTCAAAATCTAGGAATCAGAGGTGACGGTGGGATAAGTAGAAGTTAGGCAGGTCAAACACACCTGCAGGGAAGGCTAAGCACAGATCTGATCCTAATCACAGTGGGAAACCACTGGAAGGCCCTGAACGGGCTGCCAGGGACCACTCCAGCTTCTCTGTGTCGTGCTGCAGACACAGCTAGAAGGACATCAGTTAGGAGGTTACTGTGATAATATTAGTTGAATGATCATCTCAGTGAGAAGTAAGAGAGGCTGAGTTATGACAATGTCAGGAGAAGGAAAGGAATAAACCGTTTTGGGGAAAACTCTTGGATGTGCACTGACGGGTCTTTTGGCTAAAGCAACTGGATGGCTGGTGTTGGCATTTGCTGAGACTGAGGAGGCCCAGAAAGGAGCAGGAGGAGAGCAGTGTGGGAGGCCACGGGGACGGGGAGGCCACACTCAAGAATTCTGTTTAGGATGTTGAGTTTGAAATGTTTAATTCATATCCAAAAGGAGATCGTTTACATAAAATTTAAATGATTTCTTCAGTCTTTGTTTCTGGAGCGAGGGCCCAGTGCCCACTGTAATATATATAATGTATAAGTGAAAAATACTTTTCCAGCCAGAGGACAGATAAAGCCTGCACTTCAACTTGTGATAGTTAAAGTCAGTAGAAATTCAGTCTTAGTAGAACACAACTGTTTCAAGACTTATATCAATTACTTGAAACCTCTTCTGATGAGCTGGAAGGCTGAAACGCTTACATGAAATAAAAGATCTCACCTCCTATATGTTCTAATCGCTACCTGGAGCAGGCCTTTAAACTGCCAGCAAAGATAATATCGTTCCTTTATTATTCATTTTCCTGCTGCCCTAACTGCTTCTCCTGCCTCAAACTTTTAAGGGCTCTTTCTCACCTTCACTCCTAACTGATGCCCTTACTTCCTATTTCGCTTAGAAGAGACTATCACCTCTTGACCATCCTCTCCCCATCTTGCCCCCACCCCTTCCCCAGTGGTAACCATCATTCTTCTTTCAACTTCTGTGAGATAAACTCTTCCAGACTCCACATATGAGTGAGATCATGTGGTACTTGGCTTCCATGCCTGGCTACTTCACTTAACATAGTGATTTCCACTTTCGTCCACATGTTCACAAATGGAAGGATTTGTGAACATCTTTCTCGTGGCTGAATAGTGTTCCATTGTTTATTTGTACCTCTAGATATCTAGAAATGTCTGTTTTCCTAGCAGAAGTAACTTGATTACCTTCCTCTGTGGCTGCCCAGACTTTTCTAAGCATTTTTCTACTCTGTCTGCTCTATCACCAATTCTTCCTTTTATACTAAATCTCTAAATTTTTCATATCCTATACCATTACTGTTGTTTTTCACTGCCAGGGGGAAAAAAGCATTTTATCCTCCACTTTTTCTGCCAGAAACCGCCCAATTTCTTTCCTTTTTCTGTAGCAAATTTTTCAA
The DNA here is from genome assembly GCF_045843805.1 of Urocitellus parryii. Taxonomy (NCBI): domain Eukaryota; kingdom Metazoa; phylum Chordata; class Mammalia; order Rodentia; family Sciuridae; genus Urocitellus; species Urocitellus parryii. The sequence goes on along the minus strand of NC_135539.1, from coordinate 123,915,391 downwards.
AGTTATAGTCACTGTCTCCAACTTCTCCTACTTTTCACTTCTTATGTGTTGCTTGTTTTTGCAATAGATAGAATATTCTATCCTGGATAGAATGCAGGAGTGGTCTTTCACTGAGCTACTCTCTCAGCCTTTTTATTTTTTGAGACAGGGCCTCAGTAAGTTACCCAGGCTAGCCTTGAACTTGTGATCCTCTTGCCCCAGCCTTCCAAGTAGCTGGGATTACAGATGTGCACCTAGCTCACCCTGTTTTAAATCTACTCCAAATTTCATCCTTACCACTCTTAAATTTGGTCCGCTAACACTGCCAATAATCAAGTATCAAAATCCACGGTAATTTCTCAATCTTCATGTTACTTGACCAAACTACACCATATGGCATGGGTTTTTCTCTCTCCTCCTTAAAACATCCCCCCCCCTTTTTTTTTTTTTTTTGGTAAGGAACTCAGGGCATTTAGTCCCTAAGCCATATTCCCAGCCCATTTTGTATTTTTTTGTATTTTATTTAGAGATAGTGTCTCACTGAGTTGTTTTGCACTTCGCTTTTTCCTCGGGCTGGCTTTGAACTAAGGATCCTCCTGTCGCAGCTTCCCCAGCTGCTAGGATTCAAGGTATGTGCCATCATACCCAGCTCACACCCACTCTCTTGGTTTCTTTCTCCTTTGTGGTCATATTTTTGCAGGTTTCCTTATAAATTCCCTCTCCAATCTCTAACCTCTTTGCCCCAGAATGCCTCTTTTCTAAATACACTGGAAGTCTTGGTGATGGCTTTGAATACTATCCATACACTGCCAACTCCCAAATATTTATCTCCTTCCCAAACCTCTTTGCAGACTTGTTGATCCAACTGCCCATTTATCATCTTCATTTGTATATCTGAATGACATCTTCCATCTTATATGGCCAACACTGAACACCAGCCTCAAACCTCTTGCCTTCCCTCCCCCAAATTCTTATCTCTATTGATGTCAACTACATCCTTCCCTGCTTCACCCTCAACCTTGCATCCTTCTTGGTGCCTCTTTGTCACTTACACTCCACACTTTAATTATTGTTACCTACATCTGAGGCCTAGAGAAGCTAAGCAACTTGCCCATGTGTCCTCAGCTAGTGAGTGACTGCCAAGATTCAAATCCAGGACTAAAGCCTGTGCCAAATAGTGGACAACTTACCTTTAGTCTAGCTTGGATACCTACCTGAAAATGAATCACCCAGCCAACCAAAAAATTAAAGAAGAAATATGTGTAATGCTTTCAAATGTTCTACAGATTCTTCCAGGAGTTGAGCTACAACTCTGAACTCACATATTGTCTACTATACTGTTTTCATGGATGGCAAAAGAATTATGTTCTACAATTTTGTCAGCACACTAACATAAGGACAATTTGTCCAAGATTTCATGGGGGATTATTTTCCTCTATTTTTATATAAAATTGCCAGATGCAAAATCTTCTTATCACATTACCTAGAATTCAGATGCAGATTTCCCAAAGCTCTTTCCAGAAGTGAGTGTCAAAGATATTCTATGATCTTCCATCTCCTACCCATCTCTTTTCATGTGGCTTTCCAAGTTTGGCAACTATCAACAGATTCATAAAGTTTCAGGAAGACACTGAAGACCCCCTTGGATTCTTCCTTCCCTCTGTGGTTCTCCAGTGTAAGGATGATCAGACCATCTCAAAGATGTTATCTGTCTAAACTGTTTTGATTCTTTGCCCTAGTGTTTTTGTTACACCCTCTACATGATGTCAGGACCTACCATTTTCAAGAAAAAAAGTAGGCTTGAGAAAGCCACTAAGTTCACTGGGTATAAACACTGCTTACAAGCATTACAATGGGCCAGTTCCTCTAAAAAGACTAATTCCAGAGAATATAGTGGCCTCTCCAAAGTTTTTGCAGCATTTTGTTTTATTTGTTTTTTTTCCCCTCATATTAAAGTGCATTTTATTTTCAAATCCCAGTGTTTACCTTTGTGACTATTTAGGCTTTTAAAAGACAGCTGCCTACATCTTTTATGATTGGCTATGAGCTATTAGGAGAATAAGTTTAGAGAATTCATTTTCATGACTCAGAATTCTTCCCGTATGATGTACTGTGAAGATTGGCAATACAGGTTTCTTATAATTTTTGAAATAAACCTAAAAATTTCTTCATTGCTCCTGTGAAAGAATTTGTCATCTCTATTTCTTTCTTACCCCGGAAAGGATGTCTTTCTGTTAGTCACAGCAGGCTAGCGGCTGTCCCTTACTTTCCCACAGGACAAAGAATTCGGATCCAACAACTTCTTCAAGCTATTGCTATAATAAAATGAAAAAAACCTTTCTCTTCCACTCTCTTCTTTAACTTCCCTATCTTTAGTTGCCTCAAAGAATACCTTTGCCATGGTTGTTGTTCTCAGGGAAGATTTCTAAAATGCACTATAAACTTTCACCACAAACAGATTAAGAACGTAAATTAGCCCAAATATGTTAGGATGTGTTTATTAAACAGCAAGCATAGAGGCAAACAGAACTCCTAAAAAAAATCTGTGACCATCAAATGACTGCAACTGAATTAATTGTCTCTGTCCCTCCAAAGGCCCATCCTCAAAACCATGGAGGGGTATAGTCTATTTCAAGTCTCCCAGCATCTTCATTCCCTTTGCTTCCATCCCCACAGTGGCTTTATTAGAAGTATCTCTGTCATTTGCTCATCTCTGTCTCCCTGGGCTTGCTTTAGCCTGCTGCTCACACTGAAATCTGGAGCCAGAAGGAGAACCCCCTCCAAACAACTTCACAGAGAACCGCTGTTTTTCTGAGGCCCTGCTGGAGGTGATAGGCCATAGAGAGGTCATTACCTGCCTGTCATCTCCCTAGCTCTGTGTCTTTAAACTCTCAACAATCTGATCAGAGAGAGGCCAGTTCCTCTCCCTCCACCCCTACTGGCCCTGCAATTTCCTTTTCTATTTTTCTTAGATCAAGTTTTGAGACTGTCCTTGTAAGCTTCTCTGCAATGTATATTTGTACTTCATCATATACTCAGACTTTTTGTTTCTAGTGTTTTAAACTGGACATGGTAAATACAATGTCTGAGGGTAGTAAAGAAAATGGGAGAAGGTTTTATTCATGCTAAATAATCAGATAACTATGAAAATCCTATTTTTATAACAGAGCAAAATGAAGAGAATTCCTATGATAAATAATTCATGAAATAGAAGAAATAGAATAAAAAATCTGAATTAATATCATGGGGTAATAGATCAAGTTTAGAACTTAAGAAAATGTCACCCAGCACCATATTCCTCAGGATGTATGACACAAAATCTACTGGGAAAAGGTCAGTTCAAGTCTGCACAGAGCCCAAGACCCCAATTTTTACTTTTTATTTTGATGTTCAACTTCTTAGAACTTCTCTCATCTCTAAAGTACTCTTCATGAGGAATTGCAGTCAGCACTGGTGACTGAAAGTCAACGGAAGTCCTAGCCTCCCACAGGAGGGCTGGCTGAAGGTACTATATGTGTCTGCTGCAGCCATTATGACATTGGCACATGCTTTGGGATTACTACTGAGACTTCAAGTGTGAAGCAAGTGCTATAACATGAGGAGACGAGAGCCAGTGGCTTGGGGCAAACCTAGCTGGCACTAATCCTGGGCATAGAAACTTCACTCCCCCCCTACACACACTGAGAATCTACTTTCTGATCAGAAGAGACATCGCTACAGCACTGAATAAGGTCAGCATCTAATCTGTTTTCACAAGCAACACCATATGGCAGGAACAACACATTCTTCGAGAAAAAAAAAAAACTAAACCAGTTGAAACAATATCATTTCTGTGCTGACATAATAATCATTGAAAATCTAGTGAAACCATGCTGCAGTTTGAATCTTCAATTCCAAAAGAATATGTCATAATTTCTCCATAAACACAAAATGCCTTAAATTAAATTTTTCTTATAAATTAAACTATTATTTATGTTTATAATAACAGGATAAAATTCCTAAATGAATATCAAATGAAAGGATAAATGTTATCTTATCTACAAATAAAACTTTTAGTTTCCCATTCTCATGATTTCATGGTAACTTACCGATCTATATAAAAGCCAAATCATAGCCAGCTGCAGTGGCACATACCTGTAAACCTGGTGACTTGGGAGGTTGAGGCAGGAGGACTGCAAGTTCAAAGCCAGCCTGGGCAACCTAGCAATATCCTGTCTCAAAATAAAAAATAAAAAGGGCTGAGTGTGCAACTCAGTAGTAAAGCATCCCTGGGATCAATCCCCACCAACACCCTCCAAAAATAAAAAAAGCATCAAAAAGCCAAATCATAAATCAACTTTCCTATGTGGAAAAAATGCTGAGTCTAATGATTTTCTTCACTGAATAGGATAGATACAATAACAAACAGAGTAACTTCTAAGGCATTACTTATTTTCAAATCTATGCATTAAGCCTGAAATTTATTAACTTATATATAACTGTATTTGTTTCTTAGAGGGCTCCACCAAACTGGAGGCCTTGTCTTGTTTTGGCACAGAAGCACTTTCTACTTTTCACTTAGGTCTGGTCACAAGATCCTTTATAATACTGGGCATCACCACCCAAATAAGTACTAACTGTGGGAAATGTCATACAGTTTCCTAATAAGTACTAACTGTGGGAAATGTCATAAAGTGATCTAAGTGCTCAATCAACTAATATGCAGTAGCTGTTCGTTTTGGAATTTACTTGGGAACAGTACTGGACTGTTGGGCCAGTGTAAGTTGACAACACAAAGTACTACTAATTGTGCTACTTGCTCCCTCCTTTCACTGGCTTTCTTGCTTAAGGTTCCTAAACAGGCATCTGTGTCAAACACTGACACCAATTCATGTAAGCTGGGCAAAAAGAATCACTTTTTATTTCCCGTGACTGGAATGTGGAGTAACATATATGAGGTAACAAAGCTATGTATGTAGCTCTGAGGAGAAGACAGGTGCCCACTAAAGCTGTATACCCATAAGAGCTGAATGTAAACCACTAAACAGAATATACCCAAGATCAATACCCAGCATAGTGAAGCATAACAATTATTATTTAATATGGAAATAACATACCAGTGAAGTCTGGCAGACACAACCTTAACCAAGGTTAAGGTTAACCAAGGTTAAGATCACAGAGATAAGTCACATTAATGCCATGTGATCCCTCAAATGATGCAATTGGAAGAAAGCCTCACCTTGTGGCATTCTTTGCAAAAGTCCTTAACCCCAGTGTTATCATAAGAAAATATCAGATAAATCCAAAATGAGAGACATTCTGCAAAATGATTGAACAGAACTCTTTAAAATCTCAAGGTCATGAAAGGCAAGGAAAGATCAAGTAACTGTTACAGATTGGAAAAGAATAAGGAGATATGACAATTAAATGTAAACAGGATATCCTGAGCCAGCCATGGATAGCAAGAGGACTTTAGTGGAAAAACTGGTAAAATACAAATATACTCTGAAGTTTGATTAGTAATACTGTACCAATGTTAATTATTTCTTAGGTAAGTATACTGAGGTTATGTAAGAAAAAAATTAGGCAATGCTGGATGATGAATATTCAGAAACCCATTCTTCTACCTTTGTGAACTTTCAGCAAATATAAAACTATTCCAAAATAAAAACATTCTTCAAAAATACTATTAAAATGTAATTAAAATGCCAGCTACAGACCAAGAAACAGAATTGTTATTTCCTAAGATTCATGGGAGAAGATGTTGCCAATCTGGTAGAAAAGATTCACATTGTTTCTTTCTTCCTTGAAGATAGTTGTATGTAATTTAGTGAACCCACCAACATTCCAGCAGTATAACTTTAAGTTTTATAACTGGGCTAAAACTAAGCATAAAAGTTCGGGGTAAAATAAAATTTCAAATTTCAAATTTTTTGAGAACCACAGTTGTCTGCCTAGTTTCTTAATCTTTCAGCATACTTTACATAAAGAAAACAATGGTTATTTTTAGTTACTTTTTCCTAGTAAAACCAATATTTCTTTTCCTTATATAATTTTTTATTTTTATTTTTATTTATTTATTTTACTAAGTCTTACTATGTTGACCAAATTGGCTTTAAACTGGTGCTTTTCCTGCCTCAATCACTCAAGTAGCTGGGATTTTAGGCATACACCACAGTACCAAGCTCATTTTTAATAGAGCATCAAATTCAATGAGGTACATTTTACTACTAAGAACTATTAGTCTAGCTTTCAAACTGAATGTTTAGTATGTTTTCTATGATAGCATGACACCATTTTTTTGAAATTGAGTGTATTTGAGTCTAGGGAGAGTGATCTAAGAAGACCCATATCCACAGTGGTATGGCAGAGACAGCAGCTGACCTCCAAAGATCCATGTTATCTCTGTGGACTCCAAAGTTCCTGCTGGGAAGTGACTAATTTCCAAGCTGCCTTTCCTGTAAATGGAACTATGTGATTAGTTTGGGCCATATGACATGAACAAATACGGCATGGTATGTCTCTTCCAGGCTGGAGAGCTTACGTAAAAATACAGTGATGTGTTTTCTCCATACTCTCTCTACTTTTGTAGAGACCTTGGAGGCCTCCATTATAACATCACAAACTGCAGGTGGCCTAGATGCCTGAGGTTTAGAAGACAGCTGCCCAGAGGCATCTAATAAAGAGGATCTACAGAGTCTGTATAAGCAAGAAATAAACATTTACTAAAATAGACTATTGAAGGCTGACGTTGTGGCTCAGTGATAGAGCGCTTGCCTAGCATGTGTGAGGCACTGTGTTTGATTCTCAGCACTGCATATAAACAAATAAATAAAATAAAGGTCCATCAACAACTAAAATATATATATTTAAAAAATAAATAAAACAGACTACTGAGACTTGGGAGCTGTTTGCTAGACTGCAGTATGATTATCTAGGGATGATAGAGTTATAATGTGTTTTACCTTTTCCATTTTATATTTGTATATTTTTTCTTTTATATTTGTATTTTTACATGAAAACAATATTTTTTTCATTTTGAAAAATAAGGAAAGTAATTATTATGGGAGGAAAAGTAGGTCAATGATTTAATCTCTCAATATCAATAATCTCTTTCTTACTTTTTATGACTATAAAATTTTCCGGTTTCCAAACATCTTCTTTAAAAATGTTTTCTCATCACCAGGTTGCAGTAGTGCAAACCTGCAATCCCAGCTACTTGGAAGGCTGAGGCAGGAGGAGGATTGCAATTTTGAGGCTTACCCGAGAAGCTTAGAAAGATGCCCATCTCAGAATAAAATTTTAAAGGTCTGGGGTTGTAGCTCAATGATAAAAGTACTCATCTAGCATGTGTGAGGCCCTGGGTTCAATCCACAGTATCTTAAAAAAAAAAAAAAAAAAAAGTGTTTTTCCTCTTTCAGATAAAGTTACCTAAAAATGCTAATAAGTTCTCTGCCACATCTTGGACACAGTATCACAAACACAGTATCACAGCTCAGGTGCACATGTCATTTTTTATATATTGACCACCTAGATGCATGACAACCATAAGTCAAAAGGATATAAAGATCCCAGCAGATGTGAATCTCAGAAAAATTACAAAACGCAGAAGCTTTTAACCAGGTAGCACTCGTTAGTTGTGCTTTTCTGTAAAAGCACACAAACAAAATAAGAGCAAAAACTTTTGAATAAAATTAGCTTTTAACCCTACAAATTCACTATTTTATTCCCTTATCTCAGTCATTATCCTACAAGTGTAGCATAAATCTGCAATTCTCATCAATAAGTACGCACTTCACAATTCTAGTTCTACTGGATATAGGTGGCCCATATCACTAGCTCTGATCCAAAGAATGTGTGAATACAATCAATGTATGTAACTTCTAGGCTGAGCCAGTCGAAACCCCAGAGGAACACTGCACCAACTTTCATTTCTTGCCTCAAAGAATGTGGAAAACTAGCATTGAGATGATAGAGTCAAGATGGATCCTTGAATCATGGTTCAAAGCAAGCTGCCTGAAAACCTGTGGGGTATGGAGAAGGTGGCTATATATTATTAACACTGATATTTCTGAGTTGGTTTGTTTGTGAAGCACAGCCTATCCTAGCCTGACTAATACAAGACCTTAAAACTTCCTTAGTGCCTTCTAGTGGGCCCTAAAATAAAGTCTTTCATGTCACAGACCAATATTTAAATTCATGAAAAATGATAAAAACAAGATAACTTATTTATGTACCTTCTTTTTCTCTGTCAACTACATTAAAGAGGTCTAAATGTCATTTATTCATCTGAGGGAAATACATCCAAGTATTATCAGAAATCAGCTTCTTTGTCTTGTGTGTGCATGTGTGTTCACGTGCATTCATGCTCATGACCACGCCCATGCACACAAGTTAAATATCCTAGATTTGCATATTAAAAGCAACAGCACTGGGTGCCAAGAAAGATTGTGTATTATGCAGAATCTTAATAACTACAATTAATAGAACAAGGAAAAATGTTAGCATAACTCCAGCTGGCATCTTAAACTACTGGGCTAAGTCTATCAATGCAAACATGTAAGTTAATTGCTAATATATCTCACTAAGCTGAATAAGCCAGTATGTTTGGAATCCAAATTATTCATCTCTGTGCTGCCTCCGTGAAGCTGGAGTATAGAGAAAGCACATACTTAGGTTTCCCAGGGTGACTAAAACCATTTGTATTTCCCCTTGGTTTTGATGTATTCCTAAAGATATGTGAACCCTATTTAAAACAGCTCCTAGGTCAATAAAAATCTATGACACATATATTCAGATATATATATAAGACTACATTTTCCAGCTTGGCACTGCATACATTCTAAGAATATAATTGCATGCCTTTCTGACCACCCAGGAGTTGTGTTTGTGTCCTTAACTGTTGCCATTGAAACAGTGATATTTCAGGATTGATGGGGGGAATAAGAGTAGAAGGGGAGAAACTCATATTAGAATCACCAAGTGAAAATTTCAAACTATCTCACATCCTCACCTTCACTTCAGGAGTCTGCTATGCACCTTGGAGACTTGAGACCCAGTGGGGTGTGGAAAGGATAGTGCAGGTGGTAGGGGCCTCTGTCATCCTGCTCCACCCCACATCTTTTCCCATTTGGAACTTCTAAAAGGAAGAAAAACACATTTTTTTTTTTAAAGAAGGCAGACTCCTGACAGAACAAGTACAAACAAAATATTCAGCAGAGCAGTTTCAGTGTTCCTGAGATGGAACCAAATGTCTCTTGATCATTCTCCCTCACACCTTTGTTACCTCAGAACAGAACACGTTGTTCTGACTTTCTCACTTGACTCTCACAGTCCAGGTAGCAGAGTGTCTCCAATACTGACGGGTGCTAAAGGAACTGTGCTGAAAGCCTGTTGCTGATGGCTTGATGAGGACTGAAGCTACATAGAATTTAAGACTATTGTCTAAATATAATACTCTATATTCCACCCACAAACTTTCTTTTCTTCACATAATTTTGCTCACTCATTAAAATAAATTAACACATGCCTATTGTACACTGCATAATATCAACACTTGTCAGAAATAAATTAATTTAATTTGAATCAGTTGTTTGATTTGACTCTCAGCCTTCAATGTAAATTTAACCTCAAAAATACATTGAATTATACCTCCCACCTCTCTCTACCACTGTTACCTCTCATATGAGAGCAATTGTCAGTTTCTTTATCACCCACTTGTTCAGGCTATCACCCAAGATTTTTCCAACTCAAATCTCATTGTATTATACCCTGGTTAAAACCTATTATTTCTGCATGGGCTTTAAGACAAACATCTAAACTTCTTAGCTTTGCAAACAGAACTTGCACAGCTACAATCTCAAGGCATGTACTCCCAGATGAATGCAGTTTTCTCTGATCTCATTAAACTCAGTTTTGAAAATTATTCCTGAGTAAATCAGAAATGTTTGTGATTTTACATATTCTATATGTGATGCTTACGATTCCTTCTCCAATTTCTTTACTAAAAAAATGAAATAAATTCCCCTATTGTTTCTTCAAAAGTCAATTTATGAACTAACTTTTTTTTATCATCTTGGAGTATAAAAGTCCTTTTTAAGAATAACACAAAACCCCAAAGTCATAAAGGGAAAGAAATTGATAAATATGGCTAACCATAAAGCATCTATATGGCAAGAAAAAAGTATTTAAATAAAAAATAAAATATACAACAGAGAAAACAGGGAAATGTTAGTAATATATATGATAGACAAAAACTAACTTTCTTAAAATATAAAAGATGTCTTACTACTGGGGCTGGGGTTGTGGCTCAGTGGTAGAGTACTCGCCTTGCATTCACAAGGCACTGGGTTCGATCCTCAACACCACATAAATGTAAAATAAAGATATTGTGTCCACCTAAAACTAAAAAGTAAATTTTTAAAAAAGGTGTATTACTACTATAAAAGGAAAGGAAGTATATATATTGGGAAATATCAACAGCCTCTGTTCTCACTAAAAGACAAAGATCAGATAGAAGCATATTTAAGAGAAACCTCAGCCTAAAGCACTATGAAATTTGGAATTGGGAGACCCAAAGATTAAGATGGCTTGTATCGAGTCACAATAATGGCCATGTTTGATAGAAAACATCTATGAGCTCTTGGGACTAAGCTTTAGAGTTACTCCAGTTCTTGACCTTTCCATATTTAGTTGATAAACTTACTCTCTAGGGCCTGGGGATGTGGCTCAAGCGGTAGCGCGCTCGCCTGGCATGCGTGCGGCCCGGGTTCGATCCTCAGCACCACATACCAACAAAGATGTTGTGTCCGCCGAGAACTAAAAAATAAATATTAAAAAAAAAAAATTCTCTCTCTCTCTCTCTCTCTCCTCTCTCACTCTCTCTTAAAAAAAAAAAAAAAAAAAACAACTTACTCTCTAGACATTAGGATATACCCCAGTGTCAATCCAAGGAATACTAATATTTTTATTTCTCTTAAATTATCCAGAGTCAGTTTCCAGTATTAGCAACAAATGTAATCTCAACCAATCTTCTTCAAGATATTTGGTCAGCTGAGCATGGTAGCACATACTTATAATCCCAGTAGCTCAGGAAGCTGAGGCAGAAGGACTACAGATTTGAGGCCAGCTTGGGCAATTTGGGGAGACCCTATCTCTAAATAAAAGAATAAAAAGGACCAGGGATGTGGCTCAACACTAGAGTGTCCCTGGGTTCAATCCTCAGTACCGCCAAAAAAAAAAAAAAAAGCCAAATCAATATACCTAGTCCAAAATCTTCAGTCAAACCCATGTGCATGTGAACAAACACATATTACATGCACACAGAGTCACACACAATGACCCAAGTGCTCTGAAGACACAATGTTTGGTTCTATAGTTTATTAGCATGCTTCTACTCAGCAACAACAAAAGGGGGCGGGGTTCATTTCATTCCATCCCTCTGAACCTCCACTTCACAGGTTCACTAGAGATCTACAATACCTCCTTAGGTAATTCAGTTTAATTTTCATATGCTCTCAATTCAGATCTCATAAAATTCCTTCCCTATTTAAAGCTCTGGTGAATATCAGGATAAAGGCCAAATTTCTTATCCTGATACAGAAAGCTCTCCCCAGTCTGGCCTCTGAAGTGATCTCCATTATCACCCACGCCCATCAAGGCTCTATCTCTTAGTTAGCTGACACTGATTAATGAGAGTTTGCTGTGTGCCAGTCACTTTTGTTAAGAGGTATACAATCAGAGGTGATATTCAAAATACCTAGCAATGTCAAATGCAGTGGCACAGACCCATAATCCCAGTGACTCAGAGGCTGAGGCAAAAGGATTGCAAGTTTGAGACCAACCTCGGCAATTTAGTAAGACTCTGTCTCAAAGTAAAAACATAACAAGTGGTGGAAATATAGCTCAGTGGTAGGAAAC